>NC_135477.1:7669261-7899261 GCF_052094955.1 Ictidomys tridecemlineatus | reverse complement strand
GTACATTCTAATGCTGGTTAATGTTTCCAAGAAACTCCAACCATGAGGATCTTCCCAAATAAGCATAATTTTAGTGTTAAGACTGGACCAGACTCCGGACGTCATTTAATGTCAACCCAGCCCCACTGTACACATGTAGAAACAGAAGCTCAGAAAAGTCAGTTGACTTTCTCAGGGTCACACAGTGCTATAGCTTGGATCTTAGTTGTCCCCCAAAAACTCCGGTGTTAAAAGCTTGGTCCCCAGGGTGGCACTATTAGGAACTAAGGAAACCATTAAGAGATGGGGCCTACTGTGAGGCTCCATGGTCCCCAGGGGTGTGCCTGAAAAGGAGACTGGGAACCTCAGCCCCTTCCTCTCTTCTTTTGCTTCCTGGTCATAGGTGAGGGGTTTGCTCTCCCACCACAGGTCCAAACAATGGGGCCAACTGATGGCAGAATGGAACCTCTAAAAACTGAGCCAAAACTAACCTCTTTTTTATAAGCTGTGTTTCAGGCATTTCATTATATGATAGAAGCTGCATGTGCTTCTCTGTCTCTCTGTCTCTCTCTCTCTCTCTCTCTCTCTCTCTCTCTCTCTCTCTCACACACACACACACACACACACACACACACCATGGAAGAGCCATAGCTTGAAGTCAGGACTTACCCTAAGAATTCCCCAACTATCATGAGGAAACCATACTATAACCAAATCACAAAGAAGCCCTAGGAGAAAGGGGCTGCTGATGATTTAAGCAAAGAGAATTACAGATGGTAATTCTCCCTTAGGCCCAACTAAGGGACCCTAAAGGTCCATTGGAGTAGAAATGTGGCAACTGGTGGCTGCTAAGTCAGCAGGGACATCCTAAGTGGAGGAGGAAGGCCAGTTGATCCTCTGCAGGCTGACCTGTCTGTTGATACCACCAGGTGGTCAGCTGCTGGTTTTCACTGTCTGTGTCCAGATCTCCGTGGTCCCAGAGCCCCCATTCCCAGCAGTGGCCTGTTCAGTGGGCAGAGCGCTCAGGGCTATTCCTGGCTTCTTCCTGGTCCTTCTGTTTGAGGTATAACACTTGGACATGAAGCCACGATGCTCAGCCTCCCCAACCAAGCAGAGCCCAGGAGAGGAGTGGCCGCCCCCTCACGCTGTGATAGAGTCTCCGAACTCGTGAGTGACTTTAGTGAGCCTTGCAGATTACACCCAGAGACCGACTCATGGTAAAACCCGCCTCGGTCTGCCACAGGAAGGAGCACGCCGCGGAGGGTGGAAGGACGGATAGGAAACCCCGGTCAGCAAACGTTCACCTGTCCCGTCAGTGTCCCCTCGGGGGACTTGCTTCAAGGAACTAACTAAAAGGCCGGGACTACCTCTCGTGGGCAAAGGTGAGACGTGGCGCTCTGGTAGGAAAAGACCTGCAGGACTTCATGGGTAGAGCGACTCCAGCTGGCAGAGCTATTCTAAGGCCCTTGTCAAGTCTTTCTAGGGCCCATGGGTCTCAGGCCCCTGCGGGAGTGTACAGCACCTTCACGGGGGACCCTGCAGCCCCATTTGCATATATTCACGCAATTAACAGATGGTCACTGCTGATGGATATCAGGGCAGCTCTCCATAGGCTGGCCTGAACCAATCAGAATCTCGGTCCCAGGCCTGAGGAGTTGGGAGACAATGTCCTCCTCTTGATCGAGGCCTTTGCTGGCTTTGCCTCAGATCCACAGGAAACAGAAATGCAGCGTGACGCAGAGCAGGGAGGGCCCAGCGGGGCCTGGGGAAGCAGAACCAGGGGCCAGGGGGTCCCAGAAGTGCACAGACTCTCCCTTCCTGGGCCAGGGCCCTCAAAAGGAAGGTCATACTCTTGCTCTACGGATGTCACGGATGTCCCCTGTGTCCTCACGAATCTCCACAACTTAAGTGAGTGGGGAGCGGGCTCTGCTCTTCCCAATAAAGCCATCCCCAAGAGGGTTCTGTCTGGCTGCCCACGGGTCTAAGATGTTGGGGTGATGGGCGTGGGAGGTGGCCAAGGGCTCGGGAACAGGGAGGAGGAGGAGAAGCTTTCTATCCACCTGCTTCCTTGGAGCATCCTGCACAGGGAGGTGCTCGGCATGTCCTTGAGGTGGAGTGCTCTTGTCTAAAGGACAGGGCTGTCTCTTGGGGCAGCCGTTTTAAAAGTGGACCTGGAAAGGTCTGTGAAGTCAGCAGTGTTTGCCGCATCCTGCAACTCCTGCTTCTGTCTTTCAGGACCCTACCAGTGGTGGTGCTGGGGGTGAAGGGGACCTTCCACGATTCATGTCCATGGGAATTTCAGAGCATGACTTTGCTTGATGTATGGATTAACCTCAGATGAGGTCACACTGGAGTAAAGTGACCCTAAATCCAGGGACTGCCATCCTCATTAGAAAGGGAGAGGACACCAAGGTCCACATCAGGCAGCCCGCCCGTGACGATGAGGTCAGACTCAAGTGACGCAACGGCAGGCCGAGCAACGTCAAGGATCTCCAACAACCTCCGGAACTCAGGAGAGACTCGGGACCACCCAGAGGAGCCCACCCTGGTGACACCTTGGTCACAGACTTCTGGCCTCTGGAGCTGTGGGGACACGTTTCTGTGGCTCATGTCGTCCTACTTGTGGTCGTCTGTGATAGAAACCCTAGGAGATGAGTACAGTGCGGGAGAGGGCCAAGGGCCTCCCTGATCGCTGGCATTTTTTGGGTGATGGTGGAGAAGGCAGACTTTGTCCCAAAGTATGACTTGCTAATTTTGACTCTCCACGCTCCACTGGGAAAGCCATTTTGAAGGAAGCATAATCAAAATGCAAACAAATGCTGCCTCTTCCATTTACTCTTATTCACACTTTGACAGAAGGGGATTTATGTTCGCTGGGCACCTACTACATGCCAGGCAAAGTGACCGGTAGGGTCGCCTTTCACATTTCCCCTAATGCTCATGACTGCCCTGTGAGGGAGGAAGGGTTACGCCCATTATGCTGCTCAGGAAACCGAGGCTCAGAGATCATGAACACTTGACCAGAGAACACGGAGCTATCAGAGGCAGACCCCAGGTTCCAGTTCCCCAAAGCTCAAATCACTTCCATAAGTGTTTGTCCTTAGAGAAAAACCATTATTTTAAATTAGGGAGGAAGTGGCAAGTTTGGAGTGCGACTGCCAGAGTCCCAGGCAGGGAACTTAGAACAGTCTCCTGGGAGGTGCTCAGGCCTTCAGATGGTAACATTTCCTGGGACTTAGCAAGTCTGCCCGGTGAACGACACTAAGGTCACTGCCACTCTGGAGGAGCAGGAAATCTAACTTGCTGCCACATGATATGGGAGGGGAATTAATACAGGTGTGGGTCTTGGGGGGAGGAAGGGTGCATGGGAATAGTTCTCTCCTCCCTGGATGTCCTTCCGGTGTGCCATGCCCTTCCACATATGCCTTCTGGTGTGAATCTTTGACTTCTCGGGGTAATGGGATTAGCCCTACTGAACAAATAGTTGCAAAAAGTAAAGATCAGAGAGGTTGAGGGCCTTGTCTAAGATTGCACAGCTAAGAACCTCAATGCAGGCTTCCTCATATGATACTTCAGTGCCAGAGGAAAGGTCAAATGATTCCTGTTTATGAAGCACTTTCTACCTCAACAAAATTTGAAAGGTGAGAATGAATCACTTATCAAGAGAAAGTAGGAGGAGCAGCCCTTGGCTTGGACTGCTCAGACCCCTTCTCAGCCCTGTAGTCATAGGTAAAAGGATGATCAATCAGAGGGCAGAGTCTTCTTGGCCACTATGATTGGGCCAAGAGTGGTCACATGATCCAAGTTGGGCCAATCACAGTCTTTAATTTTCTGTTGGAGGCGAGGGTGGATGGGGATTAGCTCTTGACAGCCTAGACAGAAAAACAGATCCCAGACCAAAAACCCAGGAGGGGTAGGGATGGATGACATCTTCATCCTGGATCCACCTGTGCCTAAAGCCTACCTATTATCTGAGCAGCAAATTCCTTTTTCCTGAGCTGAGTTGAGCTGGGTTTCTGAAAGACTGGCACAGAATGCAGGCAATCTCCACAGAACTGAATCGGGTACTTTTGGTCATTACTTGAGATCAACTAGTAGCCCGAGTGGTGAGTCAGGGACCCCATGAACAAGTTGATTTCACATTAATGTAAAGAGCTGAAAGCAATTCAGGTGGGTGGTGGGACAGAGCTGAAGGGAGGCTTTATTTCCAGGCATCACTGGGGACAGAGGGTAGAGACCCTTCCAACTTCAACATGTAACTTCTAGTCACCCTGGGCCTGCACACCGTCGATGGGAAGGAAGAGGTTACAGATGGAGCCATCTTGATGGGCCAGGCCTGGGGTTCGAGGATATCAAGGGGTGACATTGCCCAGCAAGGAAGGCTGGGAAATGCAGTTTGGCCAGTGCCCAGCGTGAGAGGAAAGAGGTTTTGGTGACCAGCTTCTCCAGAGGTGGCATACTCTACAAATCTCACTCTCTGTCCCCGTCCCCACAGTCCACTCCTAATCAACACCTGCTCTCTTGGGGCCAGGCTTAGGAGCTCTGGAGGAGAGAGAGCCCTGCGGTGTGTCCTTGAGCGCCCCAGAGAGAGGACACCTCAAGAGGGGTTCCAAGCGGAGCCCTCTTGTTAGGAGCATCGTCTGGCGCAGCAGGAGGGAGGACCCAGCCTTCTGCCTCTCTGGAAAGACTTGACCACACAGCTGCGGTCTGCAGGCGCTCCTTGCTGGCCCTCCTGAGAGTGGGTCTGTTAGAGCCTTTGGGGAGAATTGGCACAGGCACGGGGTTGGGGGGGGGGGGTCTCAGCCTGGCCAGCTCCAGGCCTCCTCACTGCAGAGGAGTTCAGCTGGATGATCTGAGAAATGACAGGCACGGAGTCCGCATGTCACCGGCACACAGTCTTGCTCTCCATGGTCAGTATACTGAGTGCCAAGACTGAGCCTCCAGGTCCCAGGATGCCTGTCACCTACTGCAGTCTCCCTGAGCCTCTGGGAGAGTGTCCAGTCACCAGTCACCCCGTTTGGGTTTGTTTTGCAGACTCAGGACCACCAGCTGATGGGCAGAGCCTGCTGACCTTTCTTTACCCTTGGGGACTCTTCCACTTCCCACCAAGCCAGGCAGGTTTTACCAGCCCCTTGCACGACAGGGAAGACCCATCCTGATGAGGCCTGTCCTCGCCTCCTTGCCCTAGCATGAGCCCTGGACCCCCACCCTACCCAAGCCACAGAAAGCAGGTGGCTACAGTTAGGGGCTGAAGGCAGCGGGACCCTGCCCGGCAGGAGGCTGGATGCTGGACTCTCACGGCTTCCTCCCAGCCTGGCAGCCCTCTGCTTTCTCGGCGTCCTCCTGCTGGGTTAAATATCTGCAGCATTAATTATTACAACTTATTAAATCTGGAGAAATAAAATCTTCCTGCATTCTCCTCACTGCCGCCCCACTCCCCCACCAAAATGGAGTATCTTATTTTGCTAACTGCTTAAACATAAAACTCTCACAGAAAAAAAATTGTCCCCACAGCTCATATTTTTCATCATTTGGTCATTAAATAGTGATGGATATAAACCTATAAAGAACCTAAACTGAACCTTTTAACAATCCATGAGCAATGCCATCATTTCTTTAATAGAACCTGCTGACCGCGCCTTGCACGGACACCATTTGTCATTTTCAGCACGCAATAATCAATAAGTTGGCTTGAAAATAAATAATATAACAGTCACAATATATTATCTTCCAGACTGGCCTTAGACTAACCATAAAATGGGGCCAAAACAAGAGAAACTTTTACATAAATGTTAAAAAGTTAGGAACGTCACAGTTGGGCAGTGCCTTAGGCCTGTGCCGGTGCATCTGTCCCTAGCTCTGCAGAGCTCCTGGGCTGCTGCGCTCTGCTTGCACCGGGGAGTCAGAGCACTGCAGTCAGAGCAGGGTCGTAATCAGCATGGTGTGCAGGGGCCCAGTGGAACAGTTCTGTCACAGGCCATAGCACATAGGGACAGACATCCCGAGGGTCATTCCAAGTGTCTGATTATAGTTTCAAACCGAAAAGGCTGGTCAGGCACCCAGAGCCAGGGCTGGGAAGCAGTTTGCTTAGATACAAGAGTCAGCCCAGAGTCAGCTCTGGAGACCTGTGGCAGAGAAGCAAAGAGTCTAAGCCACCAGGTGGCATGGATGGAGAGCTGGTTCCAGAGCAGCAGGGTAGTGGCTCCAGAGCACAGAAGCTTGGGCTCATCCTGGCCTGGCCAACCCTCGGCAGCCCCTCAGCCTGAGTTTCTCAGCCATCAGCTGCTATTCAACAACAATGGAGAACCCTCAGCCGAGCCCCTGATTTGTTCATTCACTCATTCAACAAAGTTACTAGGTGCAGGGTCTACAGCTGCGGAACAAACAGACAAAGCCCCTGCCCTGCCTCCTAGAGAGTCCCTGCCAGCGGTGGCAGCACAGTAGACCTGCTGTGCGAGTCTCCAGTGTATCGGGAGGTGGTCACTGCAGGGAGAGCTACATGGCAGGGCAAAGGAACAAGTGCAAGTGTGTGCCCTTCACACCGAGTCTCTGCAGGCTCCCAGGTGCCCAGGCCTTTATTTGGGGTGCCCCGTCCGGACTTGGGTTCCCTACCTTCCCTGACCACCAGTCCCCATGGGCCCTAGAAACACCCTGTGCCGTCCAGGGCCAGTCTGCCAGAGGCGATCCTAGGGGGAGCCTGGAGCCCCTGTGAGGTTGGCAGCACATCCCCTCTTCAGAGCTGGAGCCCAGCACGGAGGCAGCATGTCACTGGTAGGTACAGTGATCAGCTGCGTCTGCCTGGGACCTTCAGTGCTAACACCAGGACATCAGGGCACACGGGGATGATTGGTGACCCTCAGGCAAATGGAAGAGCAGGACCTCAAGCTCACAGGGGGACTAGGACTTTCCACCAACCCCCCTCTCCAGCTCCACCCGGGGAAAGCACATCTTCTCACTAAGGACGGCACTGCCCTAAGATGTTCCTGTAGCAGTTCAAGGTAGCACCTGTCACTCGAAGTTCAAGTGTGATCAGGCTGAAAAAGAGCTTGGCTGATGTGGGCTGGTCAGCACAGAGTTCGAAGTCCAACAGACCTAGAATCTGATCCCAGCCTGATCCTCAGCTGGGTCTCCTTAGTCTCACCACTTGACCTACCAGTGCCTCAGGTTCCTCCTCTGAAAATGGAGGTACAAGCACTTATTTCAGCCGGGTTTTTAGGAGGATTCGATCTTGCATCAGACATAGCCCTGGCGTTATTAACACCTCAGTATCTCATCGCAGGAGCCAGGAAGAGCTGCTCCTCCTAGAGGGGTGCGGAGGTAGGACCCAGCGCTGCCACATTTATTATGGATCAGTCGCTGTGTGGAGCCAAAAATACTCTCCACGGACAGCGTCTCTGTGACTGATATTAAAAATGACTGATTTAAGAGAAAGTGCTTCACCCCTGTTGCAAACTAAGAAGGTAGGTCTGGAGTATTCTCAGCCTTAAATGCTGCCAGTATTTCATCTTTGGGTAGTCATAAAGTTAAAGGTTAATAGGCTGTACAAATGACAGAGTTTAAAGGGAAAGATGGGGAGGGGATGAGGGACTTTCGGGCAGCCGCAGGCATGTTGGAGACAGGTGGCCGCTCACCTGCAGGGAGGAAATATGGAAGCAGCCCACAGAGCGTCCTCGCCCCTCTCAATCCTTCTCCTGGGTGGGAATTCTTTATTCCAGGAGCCCCGTTAGCATAAGCAGATTTCTTTCCTGGTAGGACCCGAGGACATGTGGCCCTGGAGAGACTGAGGCTGGAAAAGGTCATAAAAATCAGTGCTTGGTGCTGCCCTGGGAGAGGGCTGGGGAAGGGGAACAATGGAGCCTCTGGAGGCCAAGGGAGAAGGCAGGAAGGTTCGAGTACAAACGATTGCAGCAAGCCTTATTTTCATGAGCCCACCCTGTGGTCGGGCTGTGGTGCTCAAAGTTGGGAGCCCATCAAATCACCTGGGACCTATTGTTCAAATGCAGATTCCTGGGTCCATTATACCGAGAGATGGAGAAAGGGCCCTGGAGTCTGTATTTTAACCATCTTTTCAAAGGTGGCTTTTGCACAGGTGATCTGTGGTCACACTTTGAGAAACCTTAGATCAGTGCATTCGTTAGAGTCCAGTTCTAGATCCAGATTTCAGGACCTTTGGTAATGACGACTTCGTGTTTATCAAAACGTGCTCCACAACCAAATGAACCAGATACTCGTTGAGGCTAAGTCCCCACTGGCTTTTGTCTGCCAAATGGAAGCTTGAAGATCCTGAGGTGTCCCGCCCTCATTATATTGCCAGCAGGAGAGAGGATGTGATGTCCAGGAATGACCAAGGTCAACCACAGAAATGGCAGAGCTGGGCCTTAGACTCCCAGGCCAGAGTCTTCCAGGCTTGCTGCTATGCCACAGGTCAAGTGCTCACCCCGTCCACCACCACCACGAAGCCCTGGACCCTCCACACCTTCTTTCTACGTGTGGGGCCCAGCTCTGTCCAGCACTCTGGCTGGGGACTGACAGGGGGCATGAGCGAAAATATCCTGGCCCACACAGGAGTATCTAGAATTCAGTTTGTCCACAGTCTGAGGTTTTAGGCAGAACAGGAGCCAAGCTGCCTGCAGATACAAACTGGCCTGGGGAAGGAGAAACATGCTAAATTCAATTAAGCAGAACTCAGCTGGGCATGACTCTCCAGAATGACTGTAGCTGAGTTTAGGGCTGGGAATCAGCGCAGGGGTAGAGCACATGACCAGCCTGTGTGAGGCCCAGGGTTTGATCACACACAAACAGAACTTCTTCAAATTCACCAAAAACGTCTTCTCTTGCAAAGAAATGTAGCAGATTACAAAGCACACTTACTGTTTCATCTGCTCAAATTTCATAAAAATACTAGGAGGCAGATGACACTAATCAGAGAAACTGAGGCCCAAAAAAGCCAGGTGACTTGTGCAAGGTCATTCATTATATAAGCAGAAGGACAACCCCTTGAAGTATCCACATCCTCATGCCTCAAAGTGAATATGGCACCTTACATGAGAAAAGAACTTTGCAGTTGTAATTAAGTCAAGGGTATTTAATTAAGGATTAAATTAAAGATATTGACTGACCTGGATTATCCTAGTGAACACAAGAGTCCTTAAAGGGGATGAAGGAGGCAGGGTCTGTAACTGGGAGTGAGAGGGACTCCACCCTCTGTGCTGGCATTGAAGAAGGGGGAAGGGAACTTGTAGACAAGGACTGCAGCAGCCTAGAAAAGGGAAGGAAACAGATTCCCACCTAAGGCTTCCAGAAGGAATTTGGCCTCACCAATACCTAGATTTTATCCCAGTGAGATGCATTTCTGATTTCTAACCTGCAGAATGTTAAATAAACTCAGGTTGTTTTAGGCCCTGATTTTATGGTATTTTGTTACAGCAGCAATAGGTGACTGATACAGTCACAAAGCCAAAAAAAAAAAAAAAAACACAGCAGAATCAAAACACTGCCGTCTCAGTCCAGCCCCCAACCCAACTCTAGGGGCCAGTTGGGAGCTACACAGAACACCCGAAAGGGAAAATATTTTTCATTCTCAACTCCTCTTCTACTCTGAGAGCTGGTCGTCACTGCCCTGGGATAGTGAATTATTCAAATGCCAGCTAAAGGCCTGAGCAGGGTGAGGTCACATCTTCTCCCTTCCTCCTCCCCACAGCCCTCTTCCTCCTCTCTGCTTCACAATCCTAGCTTCCACCAGGACCCTGACGATGGGGTGTGGCTTGTCCAAACCCCCCAAACCCAGGTCGAAACGCTGCTCCTTCCCTCTTTCACCAAGGCCAGCCTGATGAGGATCCGTGCAGTGCCAGAGTCCCCAAGAACTGGCCGTCCTCTGTCCCCCTCTGTCCAGGATGGTGCAGTGGGTGCCCCTCCTCCAGCCCTTGCTGGGTCTGGTACGCCCCGCCCGGCCTCAGCCTCTTGCCTCTAGGCTCCAGGACTGTCCCAGAAAGGAGCTTCTGGCGATCAATCTTGCCACATCTCCATGAATTTTAAATAATAGCAGCTTTGCTCTTTCTCGCTCGCTCCCTGGGTGCGTCAGACTGCAGCTTTTACAAGATCATATTTCTTCACATTTTCATACAATTATTTTAAATGGACAAGATAATGTTGAAATTCTTATTTAAAATGTATGCAGGTAGAGAATGAACCTTCCTGCTTTTTATATTTAACACCAGACGGAGCAATAGAAGGGAATTTTAACAACAGAGCTGAAGTGGAGGTGTCTCGCTCGCTCATGATGGACTACGGTTTTAAGCAGCTGGTTTTCTTTGATGAATAAATAATTGCACCCAAAATAGACAGTTTGGCCATTATTAATCTCATTTTAGACTGTGCACATTTTATTGATTCTTAAGTACCAGAATTTTGTAATTTTCACCGAAGGCTGACTTTCTTAATTAAAATGTAAGTAAGAGGAAAAAAGTTTCAGCATTCATGTCAGAGCCAGGGCCAGAGGGCCTGATTTCTTCAGAATGAATCCCTTCCAGTCTAATAACCCCTGAGGTACTCCATTCAGCCAGTCCGTGTCTAGAGCAGCCAGTAAAACCAGCAGGGGCAAGACCATGGGGGGCAGGGGTCTGGGGGCCCATCGCCCTCCTGTTTGGTTTCTGTGTGACCCAGGAAGACACAGATGCTTGCCCTTCCCCTCTTCCCCAGCTCACCCATCCATATGAGTGTCCCTTGAAAAAATATGGAGGCAATTTCAGTTTATATTTTACTTATTTAAAAAATCATTGGTGCTATGGATCAAACCCAGGACCTTATGCCCACCAAGCACATGCTCTACCACTGAGCTACACCCCCACGCCACCTTTTATTTTTTAAATGCTTATTAGGATTTCATAAATAGGGACAAGCATAAAGAAGAAAATTCAATAATTCTGTTGCAGAGATAACACACACTGATCTTTCTAAAATAAATGAGGAGCCAGGCACAGTGGTGCATGCCTGTTATTCCAGCGGCCCAGGAGGCTAAGACAGGAGGATCATGAGTTCAAAGCCAGCCTCACCAAAAGTGACGTGCTAAGCAACTCAGTGAGACCCTGTCTCTAAATAAAATACAAAATTGGGCTGGGGAGGGCTGGGGATGTGGCTCAAGCGGTAGCGCGCTCGCCTGGCATGCGTTCGGCCCAGGTTCGATCCTCAGCACCACATACCAACAAAGACGTTGTGTCCACCGAGAACTAAAAAATAAATAAATAAATATTAAAAAATTTTTAAAAAATGGGCTGGGGATGTGGCTCAGTGGCCGAGTGCCTCTGAGTTCAATCCCCAGTACCAATAAATGAATAAATAAACAAATAAATAAATAAAGTAGGTTGAATCAGGAAGTTCAAGTACGAAAGTAGCTGATGTTTATAGAGCACTCACTACAGTCCTGGGTATTCAAGAATTGCATTAGCCAAACACAGCTATATCCCTGCTTTAGGGACAAGAAGATGGGTGTGCAGAGAACCTGAGGAACATGGTAGAGATTATCTGGCTCAGAAGGGGCAGTGCTGGGATTCACACATGTTCTCTAGTGTAACCGCTAGGCTCTTCTGCCTGTGTGTGCGCAGAGAGGGTTCTGGGGGCTGAACCCAGGGTCTGTGCATACTAAGCAAGCATTCTACTACTGAGCTATGTTTCCTGCCCTTTTTATTTTATTTTGAGACAAAGTATCACTAAGTCACCCCAGCTGTGCTTGAATTTGCAATCCTCCTGCCTCAGCCTCCCCAATAGGTGGGATTATATATATGCACTACTTAAATAAGTGAGTAAAGAAAAGAAAAGAAAAGAAAAAGCCACCCTCTGTCCACCCCTTCTCACAGGGAATCAAATCAACAGCTTCTGATGATTTCTTACTTTTTTATTTATCTACCTATCTGTTTATTTATTTATTTTTATGTGGTGCTGAGGATTGAACCCAGTGCCTCACACATGCTAGGTGAGCATTCTACCACTGAGCTACAAAGCCAGCGCCATTTCTGAGGATTTCTTTCAGAAAAAAGTTACATGTTGGCAGTTGCACTGAATTCTGCTTGTGAATGTCAGAAATGCAGAGTTGCAGACCGAGGTTCCCATCAGTAAAATGTGGGTTTGTCTGAATTCCCATTTCCACCCCCAGCTTCCCTTGAGCAGCGCTTCTCTTCCCTGTTGGTGGACTGTGCTTCATTGCATCTGGACTCTCCCTGCTCAGGCAAACAGCAGTGGTCATCTGTGAGCCCTCCTGCTCCAAGGCTCACATCACCCAGGGGCAGAGAAGGCCCCAAGCAACCCCAGGAGGACAAAGGCGCTTGCAGGGGTGCTGTGGTCAGTAGAGAGGGGCCAGTGAGCACTGGATTTGGGTTGGGCCTGTGAGTTAGCCGAGGAGGGGGAACACATCCGCTGTCAAATTAATATGGCACAGAGTGACAAAGTGACTCTGTAAAGTTCTTTGATTCAAACACCAAGGGCTGCATCGTTGCCACAGGTACCTGCCACTTGGGAGCCTGATATCTCCCTGCAAGTCCAGCTCAGGTGCCAGGATTTCCTCCACGGGGGGGTGCAGCACAGCGTGGATAGTCGGTGGGAACATAAGGCCGGGCAGCGGGGAAGAGGACTTTAACTGGAAAGCCTCCATCACCCGCTCTAAGTGCGAAGGAGCTGAGCCCTTGGTGGAGGAGCAGGGCCGGTCCTGGGTGGCACACTCCTCGTGGGGCACATGTGGGACAGGATCAGGGGCCCTCACGCCTGTCTCGTGTGGAACTTACCTGGGCTGAGCATGTGCACCCTACAGTTCCTCTGTGATGGAAAACCACCGCAGGGGGCCTGGGGACCAGCTGGGCCTCGGTGGGGCCTTCTACTCACAACAATTGAACTTTAAAAATTTTTGAGTCCCCAAATCCACCATTGGTGATAGTGATGGTTCACACCATGCTGCGTATCTTTACGAATATCAGGTGTGTTTCTCCTGACTCATTTGCCTTGCTGAAAGCCAGTGAGAGAACAGGGCACGTGCTCAGAGTGTGGCTTGATCTGTCACCCACCTAGAAAGGGGGTCTTCTCTAGGTTCTGTAGCCATTTCTACTTACGGTGCCGTCGCCAGTGTCTGAGATTTACAACTAATTCTGATAAAATTTCAGTGGAATTGGGATGGTTATGGCTGTTTTTCTTTGATGGAGAATCAAACATGTGACTTGAGTGAGTACTTGCCTTTTATGACCCATCCCTGTCTGTAAAATATCTGGTTTATGTGCCAAGAAAAGTATAAACACATGGCACAGTATTGGTTTTTCAGTAACTTGGTTTAAGCCAAAGGGGGGAAAAGAATTCCATCTTGACACTATTTATGAAACAATTAATGTTGTCAGCAGCCGTCCCACCTGCTGAGTTACACCCCGTCATTCAGTCGGTGATGACTCCAAGAAGTGTCAACGATTCCAATATGAACTGTTGAAGCAAATCCATTTGAAAGGACTTATTTCTACATCTTATAAAACGTGATGATAGATAGCTCTTCAACTGTAGGGTACAAAAGATGCCTTATTCTCCAGCAAAATCCCCTCATCATGAAGCTAACATCAAGATAACAAGCACCCATGATGTGATGGGCCAGGCATTTCTGCAAATTGTATCTTACTTAATCCTAACAACGGCAGGTCAGGTAGATACCACCACCAGTCAAGGAGCCCTAATCCAAAATGCTGGGGACCCCAAAGCGTTTCGGATTTCGAAATCTTTTTGATTTTGGAATGTTTGCATATACTTAGGGAGATAATGTGGGGATGGGACCCAAGTCTAAACATAAAAGCCATTCATGCGTCATGTACACCTGATGCACACAGTCCTGAGGGTCATTTTATACCATACATGTAGTGCACCTGTGTTTGGACTGTGCCCCAGTATGTGAGGTCAGGTGTGGAACTTCCCACTTACTTTGTCATGTGGTAGCTCAATGGTTTTGGAGCATTTCTGATTTTGTATTTCCAGAATGGGAACATTCAACAACCTGTATTTGTCTGTCCCTTACTATGACTGAAGAAGCTGAATCTCGTTGAGGTTCAAATTCATGGCAGCGTTAGATGAGAGGCTGGACAGGGTCGTAAGCCCTTTCTTTGGGATCTGAGGGAGTATATGCCCCATGGGCAGGTTCCTCACAGGGCCCAGCTGAACTTTACCTTAAAAAACACATATATCAAAATCCAAATTTTTTAAATCAGATTTTTAAAAATCAATTTTTTAAAAGGGCCAAGTACATACTTTCAAAAACTGTCAGGTTCATATGCAATTACACATAACCCTATTTGTGACCCAGACATTTCATTCCTAAGTATTTACTCAGGAAACTAAAGCATATATGTACACAAAGACTTGCACAAAAACAATCTTTGCAGTCCTGACCTGTAAATGAGCTAAATAGGTCTGAACAGGTGCACAGACAAGTAGTGCTACATCCATACAATGGCACACAAGTCAGCAATACAAAGGAATGAACTGCTAATATCTACGACAACTTGGGTCAATCTGGAAAACATTATGCCGAGCGAAAGAAGCCAGACACAAAAGAGCTGATATTGAATGAGTCCATTTACATGAAATTCTAGAACAGGCGAAACTAATCTATAATGACAGAAAGCAGGTCAGTAGCTGCCGGAGGCTGAGGGACGGCTGATTGCAAAGAAGTAGGCACTCTGTAGGGTAATAGAAATGCTCTTCATCTTGATTATGGTGGGGGCTACGTGGGAATATGCATTGGACAAAACTTGTTGCATTATACAATTAAAATAGGTGCATTTTATGGGATGCAAATTGTACTTCAATCACATTTATTTGTAAAAGGCAAGTTGGCGCGGGGTGGTGTACTGGACAGAGCATGGTTCCCGAGGAAAGAAGACCTGACCTCGTCGGCCTGACAATTTCACCACTTCACTGTGATATTCAAAAATGTTGCTTAATGCCCTGAGCCCTCACTCCCTCGGGTATTAAATAGAGATGATGGTATGAAGACTGTGCTAGGTAGGATTGATTTTGGCGGCAGAGAACAGAAACCTTAAGAAGATTTCCCCGAAGCGATTGCAGTTAAGTGCCTCCACTCACACCTGCTTGGCTAAAACCTGACAGCAAGGCCACTTGTAAAGCTGCAGGGAAAGCTGGAATACAGTGTCCTTTATTCCAGGAAGCAAGGCTCCCTCCTAAAAGTTAAGGACTGTTGCGAGGAAGAGAGGGAAAGACGCAAATGGGGCATCGAAGAGGCCTCTTTTGCCCAGTTGGTCTGAGGATCCAAAGATACCAGGCGCAGATTTTGTGGAGTCCAGTGCTCATGGCTACTGGCTTTGGTTATTGATTAGCTCTGTATTGATTAGACATTATTGATGATTCCTCATTCTGAATGCAAGAATTCCCTTCCACAGGGTCCTCCCCTACTGATTTTGTACAAAACTTGCCTCACTCTCTGGGAGTCAGTGATCCTGACAGCATTATCCAGTTGGCCAAATCTAGGTCTCCCGTGCAAGGATCACTTAAACAATAACAAGGATTTTAATAAGTCATACTAGTCATCAACCAGCCCTCCTTGTGCTCTGGGCTCTGGGCCAAGTCTCTCTCATGCCTTTTCTCACCTCATTCTCTCAACACCATCATGAGGCTGTGCCGTGGACAGGTTGTGGCCCCTGACACCGGGCAATGCCACCACTGTATGGGTCTTGCTTCTGCTGCCTTCCCACTCCTGGCTCTGGGACAAGCATGTGCCCTGGACTTGGCCAATCAGAAGCTCTCTGAGGACAAGTTGGGTCTTTATATTTTTCCCCCTTATTGTTGGACACACTGGTTCTTGGCAGAGAGAAGGCCTGCAGAGAACAAGCCTTGCTCCACCCACCTGGGTCCCAAATCAACCGCAGGACAGAGTGGGTCTCGTGGGGGTGTCGGGTCCCTAGGTCTCCCAGAGGTGTGTGACTACATGCATCTCCATGCCCACCTGTGATGATGCTCTGTTTCTAGCCCCGTGGAAGGCAGGCGGACAGGCAGGGCAGGTAGAGCTGTTCCCAGCAGGGACTGCAGGCACTGGTGGTCTGACTGCTGAGGGCCTGGGCTGGTGACTAGGACAGGGGCCATATTCCCTACCTGGGAAGTCCCTCTGGCGGGCTTTGTGCTTTCCAGTGTCTACACACCTTTGGTTCCTGTTTTTTTTCTGAGTGAACCCTCTAGCCTCCTGGGTTACCCTATGTTCTTCCTGCCACAGAATCCCACTACCACCTCTGTCAGGGCCCTCGTGGGTACTCTAGGGCCTACGCCAGGGGGCTCCTGCCTCCTCTCCAGCACCCTGAGCCCCGCTGGGTGTTGCCTGGGCCCACAGCCTCTGACATTCTGAGTAAAAACATCTCCTTCACTTTCTTACTTTCTTTCCCCGTCTGGGCTCCAGACCAGTCCATGGGGTTGGAGGACTGGGGCAGATCCTGGGCCATTCTGTGTCTTTTCTCCTTTCTGTTTTCTAAGTACAACAAAATAAACTGAAAGTCTTACTCTTCCTTCTACAAAAACAAAAAGCTTCTTCCATACTCATGTCCTGACAAAGAGACTGTCGGGTCTCCAGTTTAACAAAGAACCAAATTCTAAAGGCCATCATGGTTTTAGCAAGAAGCAATCACACTGCACCAATCCTAAGAAGCCTTGTGCACACGCATGGACTGTGGGTAGCCTGATGCTAAGCTGGAGCCTGCCGGGGGTAGGCACACCCATTATTTGACTGAATCAGCTGAGCCCATTTTAATTTATTTTCAACCATCAGCTTCACAATTAAGTGACTTTCTAATCTACTGTTATTTGTTCATATAAAGTACAGTCATTTTGCCCTTAAATATCAAAGCCAATTGGTGCTTAATAGAAGTCCAGACCAACTCTTTTGTGTTCATTTTTGTGATTTATTATAAATAGCATAAACAATTTATCCTCAACATCTTTCCTTAGAATGTTTTATTCCAAATGTAATTTGCTCTTTAAAAAAAACAGCATTTTTTCCTGATTGTAAAAATATTCGTTTATTGCAGAGAATTTGAAAAATATAAGAGTACAAAGACTAAAATAAAATTACCCATTATCCCGTTATAAAAAATTGTGAAAGTTTTATTATAGGAATTTTCTCCCCTCTCCTCACATTTACACAGTGTGTGTGTGTGTGTGTGTGTGTGTGTGTGTGTGTGTTTTAATGTACCTATAGTATAAAAACTTTGTGAGTGTGCGCAGTGCTAGGAGGGACCCAGGACCCTATGCATACATAGCAAGTGCTCTGCCACTGAGCCACATCCCCAGGCTTTTATTTTGAGACAGGGTTTCACTAAGTTGCACAAACTGGCCTTGAACTTTCGATCCTCCTGTCTCAGCCTCCCAAGTAGCTAGGACTAGGGACGTATGCCACCACACCTGGCTTCACTTCTTCTATATACTATTAAAACCACTTTTTTTCTTGGATTATTTGATAATGATATTTTTTTTCCGATGTCTGAGTAATGGAGGATGTGTGGAGCGTGCCTCTCTACCTTATTGCCAGGTGCTCCATTACTGTAAATTGTAAAATAACATTTTAGTGAGTAATATTCCTTCTTCAGGTCCTACATCAAATATATGTCATCTTCATTGTTTAATTGACGCTTTATTCCCCCCATTAAGATACAAGCAGAAATAAATTTCACTTCCTCCCCTGTAGATGCAATTTCATTTCGATCACACGTGTCAGTGGGAGCAATAAAACATCAATTAAGCAATGAGTTCCTGAGAAATACATGGCATTTGATACATAATTACCCCCCCCCCATCTCATTTTCCCCAGGGCCACAGGCTTCTGAGCCATTTACGTTCCAGGTTTCAGAGTTTTATGCCCCTTTCCCCCAGGAGAGGGCTCCTGGGTACACCCACGCAGGAGGAGCTGGAATGGCAGGGATCTTTTAATCACAAATTGTGGCCTGGAGATTCCGGAAAGGACACTAAGTCACAAGGCAAAAACCTTGCAGGCTCCCCAACCCTCACAGTGCTCAGGCAGAACTCGTCGGGGTCAAGCTGGCTTTCTGCCCACCACATGCAGAGGGCAGAGCTTGAACTTGGTCCACACAGAGAGGAAAGAGGAAAAAGGCCTAGAGGAAGGCAGGACGGTAGTGGACTGTGTTCAGAGAAGGGATGCTCCCTGGGAAGCCCAGGGAGGGTGGGGACCTGCTGAGAAGTTTGTGCACAGAAGCTCCACCCCACACTCACTGAGCCAGGTGCCCTTCCGATGCATTCCACGAACATGGTGGAGGGTGCCTGTGGGCCTGGGGAGACTGGCTGTGTGTTCAGTGCCAGGAGAGATGAATAAGCCCAGTGTGGTGAGAACATGGAGGAGAGAGGGTACCTGGCCTGGGGAGTCCAGGAGGGGGGGCCTACCCAATAGCACCAAGCGCACGCTCAATAAAGAGCATTTGAAGCAGTGATTGCTTCACCCCAGAGGAGCCACCCAATGCCTTGGCTGAAAGCAGCTCTAAATCGAATTTGCTGCCCAGCAGCGAGCTAGGCAGGCAGGCCACGTGCTTGATGGCCAGCTCCACCGATCCCAAGAATGTTAAATGTTTGGGGGCCTTTGCTGCCTCCTGGGACCCAATGGTGGCTCCTTTTTCAGAAAAGGCAGTCACAATTGGACTCTGGTGTCTGGTGGAGGGTGGGTGGAGGGGGTGGAATGGGCTGGGCTGAAGTGTCATTTAAGAGGATGTTTAACTTCCACTCCCTGTTTCTGAAGAGTAATTTTCTGCAGAGACAGGAAGAATAATAGGAGGAACTTGGCTCATTTTGGCAAATTGCTCCAATTTTCCCACAATCTCAGCCCCCTGTATCACCTGCCCCCACCTGTCTATTTGGGCCACTTAATGCCCTGGATTCAGACCTAATAGAGGCTGTTTGTTTGGCCCTGGCTCAAAGGCTATACTTGTTTTCAGGACAGAAGCTGGAAGAAAAACCAATCTGGACATCTAAATCACAGCCAGGACTCATTACATAAATGATATATTTACACAATTGATCCCTTTTCCACTGGGTAATTAATTCGGCATCGGAACCCTGAACGATTTAATTGTCATATGCTTAAATGGAAACAGTTGCCACAAATTTCCAAAGACAAGGAGCAGATTAAGGAGGGGGCCTTCTTTTGTCCTCACAGTGGGGGCGGCCCCCCTTCTTTCCAATACTGCTGACAAAGGGAGGGAACCCCCCGACCGATAGCCCCAAAGAACAAACACATCAGGACGTGTGTTTTGGTGCGTGCCTGTCTTGCCAGATTAGGCCATTTAAGGGACGAAGGGGCTGAGGGTGGAGAGAACTTAAATCCAGAAGTGGTAGATTGGGGGTCCTGCTCCCAGAACCACTTTGAGAGAAGCTGACAGGATAGCTCCTGCCCAGCTGGGTGACATCGGCAAGCCTCTCCTCCATGCTCCAGAGCTCTCATTTGCAAAGTAGACAAAACACTATGTGGATCTCACCCACTGACAATGAACAGTCAGTTGGCCTTGTGGAGAGTGCCTGGAACCTTCCACGCAGGCACGTCCCACACACCACCTCCTTTAACCCTCTCAGACCTCCAGGAAGTACTTTGTCCATACTCATATGGCTGGGGCAATGGTCTGAAAGTTTGTGCTCTCCATCCCTAAATTCACTCCAATGTGGTGGCATTAGGGAGTGGGGCTTTTGGCAGACGATGATGTCAGGAGGGTGGAACTCTCATGAACCGGATTAGTGCCCTATTGATGACAGCTCTCTCACTCTCCTCCTGTGCAAGGATACAATGAGAAGACGGTCACCTGGAACAGCCCTCACCAGACATGGCCCATCCCAGAAATGCCAGAAGAAAATGTTTGCTATGTAAGCAGCTCAGTGTATGGCATTTTGGTTACATCAGCCTAAACTGACGAAAAGTCCCTGTCACCACCCTGCTCTCTTGGCCACCCTCAGCCTTTGACCAGCTCCTGTTTACTGAGCATGAGGTAGGAGCCAGACCCCCACGCCGAGCCTTCACACCACCTCACCTGCTGTCCTTCAGATGAGGGCCCTGGGCCTTAGACCAGGGAAAGAGCTTGCCAGAATCCACACCGCTGGTGAGTGGCCCAGCTGGATCCAAAGCAAGATGTGTCTGATCTTGACTCACTTCTGGGCTGTTTCCCATTTCCCAGCCAAATCCAGTTCCCTGCCGAGTCCATTACAACCTGTAGCAAGAGAAGAGACTGTTCTTTCACGACAGCCCAGCCCTGTGTGAAGACCCCAGCCCCATCTGGCCGACTGTCAGCAGCTAAGGGCCTGGTATCAACATCTAGTAAATGGACTGAAACAAAGATTTCAGAGGGGGGAAATTCTGGCAAATCAGATTAGGAAGAGGAATCCCTGAGGTTTGTTGTTGCTGTTGTTGTTTATGAAAGGAAACAAGAAATATCCCTGACCACACAGTCGGGAGGAAGCTGTGGCAGACACATGGAAAATCACTTCTCAAAGTATATGCCTGCACACACGTGGGGCTTGTCAAGATGAGCAGGGCAGCTCTGGGTGCACGAGGATCTCCCAGGGGACCTGTAGCTTAGACCCTACCCACTTCCTATATCAGGAATTTCCACCATCCAGTTTTTTCCCTGTGAGAAAAGAGAACATATGCATATCCTAAGACCCAGAGCTCTATTCCTTGCAAGCCCATAGTTCCCTTCCAATCGAAATGCAAACGTGATCACCAGACAATGCATGGCGGGGGTGTATTCCCTGGTAGAGCACTTGCCAAGAGAGAAAAGAAAACGTACTAACCTCGGTTCTAGGTATAATTGCTGCCAATTGAAAAGTACTTGAGTGTCCATCAATAATCAAATGGATAAGTACATTTTTTTACATTCACCCCATGTTACGCTGAACAACCATGAAAATAAATAAACTACAATTGCACAAAACAAAGCAGACAAAGTTCACAAGCATAATGTTGAGCACAAAGAAGCCAGACGCAAAAGAGAGAAAACAACCTGATTCCATCCATGTAAGATTCAAATACAGGAAAACTAACTATGGTCAGGACAGAGGTGGTGCTTGTTGGAGGTCGGGTAGGGATGACTGGGTGGGAACACAAAGAGGCCTTGTGGGACTCTGGAATGCTCTGTTTCCTAATCTGTCTGCTGGCTGTCTAGGGTAGTATAGGGGCATGCAGCTTGTGAACAGTTCCTGGTCCTCGGGAAGCAGCTCCTGGCCAGTCTCCCAGCCGCCTGTCCCTCCCTGCTTCAACAGATCTTCCCCTTACCCAAATGATCGCCCAGAACCTAAATCTCATCAGATCTTCTTGCTTTCTATTGAAAATCCCTCCATGGCTCCCCATCACTTCATCCTTCAGACCAGGGTAGGCATAAGAAATGCCCAGAGAGCTGGTGTGTGACTTTTTACTTCTGTATAACAAATTTAGTAACTTTGCTGGGTGTGGTGGTGCACGTCGGTAATCCCAGCATCTTAGGAGGATAAGGCAAGAAGATTGCAAGTTCAAAGCCAGCCTCAGAAACTCAACAAGATCGTGTCTCAAAAAAATAAAAAGCAGCTGGGATGTGGCTCAGTGGTTAAGTGCCCCTGTGTTCAATCTTGGTATGAAAAAACCAATAACAACAATAACAAAAATAACTAAGTGGCTTAAAGAAACTCACACTTAATTGGGCCCAGTAGCTCATGCCCGTAATCCCAGTGGCTCAGAAGCCTGAGACAGGAGGATTACAAGCCTAAGGCCAGTCTCAGCAACTTAGTGAGGCCCTATGCAACTTAGTGAGAGCCTATCTCAAAATGAAAAAATAAAAAAAAGGGCTGGGGATGTTGCTCAGTGGTTAAGTGTTTCTGGATTCAATTTTTTTTTAAAAAAAAAAGGCAGCTCACACTTAATATCTCACAGTTTCTGTGGTCAGGAACCTGTCATGTCCTCCCTGGGTCCTTCCTTGGTTTCATGGTCTCTTACAGAGCAACAATCAAGGTGTTTGCCTGGGGTCCATATTCTTATCTGAAGGTGGGATTGGTGAAGAAGCCGGTTCTCACAGGCTGTTGGCATGAGACCACCCCGCGTTCACCAAAGCTTGCAAGCGGAGAAGGCAACAGAGTCTGCTAACAAGACAGAAGTCATGATTTTTATAATCCAGCCATGGAAGTGACATCCAACATCTTTGCTTTATTCTACTGCTTAGAATCAAGTTACTAGGTCCAATCTACATTTAAGGGGAGGGGATTACACAAATAGGTAAATACTAGGAGGTGGGGATCATGGTGGGTGGGCGAGTTGAATTATTCCCCCAAAAGATATGTTGAGGTCTTAACTCCCAGAGCCTGTGAATAGATCCTTATTTGGAAATAAGACCTTTGAAGATGTCTTCAAGTTAGAACAAGATCATACTGGATTCATATGAACACGAAATCCCCTGAATGGTACAGGGACACACACAGAGGGAAGACGCCCCGTGAAGAGAGAGGCAGAAACATGGGTGATGGAGCCATGCACCACCAAAAGCCAAGCTTGCCAGATGCCACCAGAGACTAGGAGAGAGCTGTGCTTCCCTTGAACCGACTCTTCTCCAGGACTCAGTGGGAGTGCGTCCTGCTCACTTCTCAGTTGTGGACCCTGGCTTCCAGCAGTGTGAGACAGTGACCTTCTGTTTTGTAGGCCTTCTCTTGCCCCCCAGTTTGTGCTACTTAGCTACAGGAGTCCTAGGGACCATTCTAGACGTCAGTCTGCCACCACTACAAAAACTACAGATTCCTGAGCCCCTGTCCCTACCAGCAGCACCACTGCAATGGGATGGTTTGGGCAGAGCCCTGTAGATTTTGATTCAGGAAGTCAAGGGCCCACCTGAGAAGCAGCCTCTTTGCCAGACCCCATGTTGTGTCTCCTGCCCTCTGTGCACACTCCCCACAGTCTCTGTGTCCATACCCCAGCTGTCTCTTCTGGGTTTTGTCCTTCCTTCTCTACCTGATAACACTCATCAAGACTCTGGCCCGGCTGATCGCCTCCTCCAGGAAGTCTCCCCCAGTCACACCAAATCTGTCATTCCCTCCTCTTTGATCCCAGATCAATCTGTGCCTACATGTGCTCATTGCATGGCCATCGATCACTCTCTTCTTGGCCCCCTTCCCGAGGTTGTCCTGTCCCAAAGACAGGATCTGTGACTCACTTAGTCTCATGCGCCCCCCCCCCCCAGAGCCTGGAGAAGTGCCTGCCCAGACATATTGTTAACTTTTGAATGAATGAAAGAGTCCCAAGGGCAGCTCGGCCACGGACATATGACCTGGAGGAAGCTGCACCTGCTTCTTGCCTAGCATCTCCAGTGATTTGTACCACGTGGCCACCGGTTGTTCTGACTATGCCGCATCCATGGGGCAGAAGGGAACGGATGGTTTGGGGAGAATGGGCAATCCTTCAGCTGCGAAGGAAGGAGTACCTGATGAAGCTGGAAGGGAGACATCCAGGATGACAGCCCACGTAGGCCATGGGACAGGTTTTGCTATGGAGGGGATGAGCTCCAATGGGGCGAGCATAACCCCGCCGAGGGAGGAGAGGGGTAGGCCTCCCCTACACTGTGGGCAGAGAGTTTCTCACACACAGGAGCTGAGCCAAAAATCCCTTTGTCCCTCCATCAGCAGAAAGAGGAAGACCGTAGGAAATGTGGGGAACCCAGCTGGGACAATGGGCTAGGCCCATAGGATTCCCAAGGCAACAGGCAGTGGAAAGACTACATCTACTCATGGTGACCGGGAGGTGGATTTTTCAGTAACAACTTTATTAATGCATTCTAGGATCTGTCTATTGAAAGTATAAAATTCAACCGGTTTTAGTATAGCCAGAGCTGGGAACCATCACCACAACCAATTTTAGAACATCTTCATCCCCCGCAGAAAGAAGCCCCATATCCATCAGCAGTCACTTCCCACTCCCCTCCTCCCCAGCATCAGGCAACCAAATCTCCTTTCTGTCTCCTGGAAGTCGCCTGTTCTGGACATGTCATGCAAAAGGAATCACACGATATATATGACTGGCTTCTTTCACTTCACATAAAACTTTCAAGGGTTCGTCCATGTTCTAGCAGGTTTTCGTATTTCATGCATTTTTATTGCTGAAGAAGAAGTCATTGTATGGATGCACATTTTCTTTATCCATGCATAGGATATGGTATCTTATTATGTGCTAAGGGATTATAATGTGATAGGAGTGTGATGAATCCAAAATTGATTTTAAAATGTAAGTTGAAGAAACTAGACCTAGAAAGACACATACTGGATATTACTGTTTATGGGAAGTTCTAGAACCAGAAAAACTAAGCTTTGATAATAAAATCAAATCAGTGGCCTTTTGGAACAAGAGTTAGAAGGACTGAGGACTAGAGAGAGATTTGGAGGGCATATACTCAAATACCTGCCTTTGCCAGAGTTCATTGAACCATATCCTCAAATTGTGAGAATTCTATTGCACATTAAATTATACTGTTTTAAAAGTTGATTATGGGCTGGGGCTGTAGCTCAGTGGTAATGCACTTGCCTAGCATGTGTGAGGCACTGGGTTCAATCCTCAGCACCACATATAAATAAATAAAAATAAAGGTCCACGGACAAGAACAACAACAACAACAAAGAGTTGATTATGTGGAAGCTGTTAATGTCAAAGTCATTTATGTCAAACCCTAACAAGATGGAGGCAGGAGGCCATGAATAAGGAGCCGACACGCATGTGTGCCTATAACAAGACTTACCATAAAACACACCTGCACATGTGTTTGTGACAGAAACCGTGCAAGGAACTCTTTAAAAATTCAGTATTCCAGCTGAGCCACTTGAACAAGGAGGCTAGCCTGATGCTACCTCCATCAATGAGCTAATGTCAACTCCTGCAACAAGTCCCTGCCACCAATGGTCTTTGTTTCAAAACAGCTTCTGTGGACATCTTTTTGTCTTTAGAAGCTTCCTGTTTACCCCAGTCCCTGTGATGTACCTATAATCCACCAGGTCAACTGCAGATTGCAATCCCTTGCTATCTCTAAATAAATTCTTTCTTTGTAAAACTTCTTGGAAAGCTTGCCTCTTTCTGTCATTATTTTAGGTTGACAATTTAAAAAAAAAAAAAAAAAAAAAACTACTACATTTCACTCAGTGTAAAGATGGACTCCAAGCCCAGGGCTTCCAGGGAACCGTGCCATGGGTCCCTTTTCCTCCTCTTACCAGGCCCCCCTGTCCACACCTCCCTGTGGTTCCTGCCATCGGGGAAGCCCTTTTTTTGCTTGGAAGATTCATCCTACCTGCACCTGCAGTCGCTGCTAGATCTCACCTTCTCAACATGGCTTCGCTTGCCTACCAGATTTAATACTGAAATGTTGTCCCTCGCCCAGGATTTAAGATTTCCCCATAATGTTTATCACCCCTACCACACTGTTTCATTTACGTGCTCCCTCCATTAGAGGGTAAATTCACCAGGATGGGGTTCCTGTGTTCACTGAGGCATTCGAAGAGCCTGGAATAGTGCCTGGTACATCAGGTGCTCAAAACTTTTTGCTCCATACACTGTATTGATGTTCTTGGCATTTAGCAGAGTTTAGCCTGTCTTAGCAAGATAAGAGAAACCAAAGAATAATGACTGTGTCCACACAGCTTTGCGGTTAGTAGCCTCCCTCTGAGCCTAGGTGTGGCAAATACAGCAGGTCTCAGGGGTGAGACCTTGGAGGAAGATAAGCACCCAGGATGGAGTCTGGGACCGTGAACTTTTCCCAAGGACACAAATCCTGCTTTGCTTGTAGTGAGTTCCTTTTCATGCAGCATAATTATCAAGATGAGACTCAGACTCGGGGTCCCGTCAAAACCTCAGTCAATTACCAGCCATTGTTCAGAGAATATTCAGATGCTTTTGGACAACAAGATTGGTTGGAGCAAAATGCAAAAGTTTGCAGTTCTTTTCCCCTCAGGAGAACACTAAACATGGAAAGCAACCTAGGACTCTGGTTTGGAGAGAAGGGCTTTAGAAAAAGACAAGAGAAAAGAGAGAGGATGTAGGAGAGACAGAGTAAGGAGTCCTCCCAGGCCCCTGTTAGCTTTCTCAGAGAAGACTTTCAAGAACACATTTTTGGCCTGTGGGCTCATCTTGAAGAGTGAATAATGCCAGGCATGGTGGTACATAGTTGTAATCTACTTGGGAAGATGAAACAAGGATTTCAAGTTTGGGGTCAGCTTGGACAATTTAGCAAGATCCTATCTCAAAATTAAAAACAACAACAACAAAAAAAAATTTTAAAGGGAGAAGTAGCTCAGTAGTAGTAGAGAGCTCCTGTATCCAACCCCCTGTATAAATAAGTAAATAAAGGGGGAATGCATGAAGATTAATAGTAGCAGTAGCCAGCGTTGACTCTGCAGCTCCCATTTTTATACCATCTGTGCCTCAGTTTCCTCATCTGTCCAGTGGGAGTAATAATTCTACCTACTTCACCAGATATAGTGCCTGGTATATAATGAGGACTGGGTGACTCTTAGCTGAAATCACCTTTAACAGCCACTCTAAGGACATTGTATGCTACTCAGGACACATACCTAATCAAGGACAGCACTGTGTCTCATCTCCTAGAACTATGTATTTTCTCAGGGTCACATTCACTAGCCAAAGGAAGGGGTTGGGGGCCACATTCCTGGTGGCCTGTGAAAAGATGGTCAAGAGCTTTCCAAGACTGAGGGTCAGGGACACAGCTTCCCCAGGTTCACAGTTCCAGGCTTTCATCCATTCTGCCTACAAATCAAGGTCACACAAGCAGGAGATGGAGAGGGTAAATGTGACTATCAGGACCAGGGAAAATTCTGGCTACTTTAATTGTGGGGGCCTACAGTCTGGGTCTCTGTAGCTTTGGTTAAAAGACTAAATAAGATGGGCGCCATGGCACACGCCTGTAATCCCAGAGGCTCAGGAGGCTGAGGCAGGAGGATGGAGAGTTCAAAGCCAGCCTCAGCAAAGACAAGGGACTAAGCAACTCAGTGAGACCCTGTCTCTTAAAAAAAAAAAAATACAAAATAGGGCAGAGGATGTGGCTCAGTGGTCAAGTGGTCGAGTCCCCAGTCCCCCCCACCATGGAAAAAAAAAAGCCTAAATAGTCTCCACTCCTCTTTATGGGTAAGGTAGGCTGTCTCAGGAAGCCTGTTCTGATCCAAGAGGAAAGCAACCTCTCTTAGGGAAGTGGTATATATATGCAAATGCTCCCCTTCCTTAGAGAACAGCACTGCTTACTGACTTCTCTGTGTGCATATGCTTATGTGTGGTTTGTGAATAGTGTGTGTGGGGGGGGGGACTATTTTAAGTCTTCCTTTGCCAAGCCTCATGCTTCGTGTAAAAGTGTGTATTAATCACTAGTGTTCTCTAGATCTCCTCTGCCCTCCTGGCCCCTCCTCCCAAGGGGGCGTGGCGTGGAGACTGGGCTCTGCCCGCAGCCCTCTTGCCTTGGATCAGCCACGGAAACACCCTCCTGGTCCTCTCCTTGGGGCTCCTTTAGGTTTTGTAAAACATGTCATCAAAAGACTTTAGGTGTTCCTTAAACTTTTCAAAAACTCCTTTTGGGTATTGTCAAGCTATCTGAAGGCCCAAATAAAGTGGGCCTATCCACTGTAATGGGAACTTTGAATCCATCCATGCATCCATCATCCCCCCACCGCACTCAGGCATGCAGGCATTCGCATAGTGGTCACTGAGCATCCACTGGTCGGCGGATGGCACGCCAAATCCTAAAAAGACGAATAAGGCAGTCCACTCCCTTTCCTCTGTGCCTCCTGGAACACAGAACGGGCCCTAAAAAAGGAAAAGCGAGAGGAAGGCGGGAGGCTGAGGAGACCTCTTCCTGTGATGGCCAGGTAAGGATCCGCAGAGACCTGCAGGCTATTTCACCCTTTGCTTCTCCTGGAATCCAGACAAAAATGCTTTTGTTCACTAACCGCCGCAGGGAAGGGTAAGGCCCAGAGGCTTTTAAGGCTTTTAAATGTTGTGCGCTAGGACTGGTTTCTCCAGACGAGCCTGCAGGCTTGGTTTAGAGAATGCCCCATAGAGGGCGCTGTTTGCCAGACTTTGAATGGAGTCGTGGGCGCAGGTAACACGCAACAACCCTCGCCAGAGGGCAAGTGGACCGCTCTGTCGACGCTTGGGGATTTCTTGAAGCCAAAGGATAGATCTTACTCTTTATCCTGCTGTTCAGTTTCAGCCTCCCTAACTCAGAAAACAGGCTGGGGATGCCGACACCCAAACAACCCCCTCCCTAGTGAAAGCGAGGGAGCGCACACAACCACCAGCGCCCCTGCGCGCCCCTTGAGAGGGGAAGCACAGTCGGGAACGACAAAAGAGGGGTGAGAACCCGGAAGCCGCATCGCAAGGGTCAAGGACAGCTGCATTGAAATCTTCTCACGCCAAGGCAAGCCCCATTTCCATTGGGGTCTAGTGTTGGAGTTGTGATCAACCAAGAACCCGCCCTAGACAAAAACCCTCCGTCTTTTCTCCTTTTTCTGAGATTTCCCCACCCCCACCCCTGTGCTGGGGATTGAACCCAGGCACTTTCATATGCTAGGCAAAAGGCCACACCCGCGACCCTTCTGCGAAGTGATAAGCTTTTCCAATTCTCTCAGGTGAAAGGCGGCTTTCATGCGTCAAAACTTTAAGTTTGCACGCCTCTGACTGACCGGAGAGCTCCCACAACGCGAGTGCGCACCAGTAGGAGCTTCTCCTCCGCCTCACACACCTGGCCTGCTAGGTGCAGGCAATGCACATGCAACCTGCATAGACCTACGTGCCTAGAGCGATTTCTGCAGTTAGGAAAAGTGACTGTTGGGTGTTGACTACTGGTTAGGTAATCTAGGCCCGGTCTCCTCTCTAGATGCTTGTCTCCTCCTATAAAATCAGAGCATGAGACCCACCCTGCTTGAGTCTCAAAAATGTGACTGGTTCCAACTCGGATTTTGGATGCTGTAGCGTTTTGCATTCCACTAAAGCCCTTCACACACTAAAGTAATAATAATTTTATATGGAAGAGCCAAAGAAAAAGTAAGGTCTATTTCTGTAGGTAAAGATTTGCTGATACACTAAATGCACCTATGGAGATTTTACTGGGGAGGATCTGACACCCTGTGACAGAAAAATAAAACGTACCCAATTCTCACTCGGTGACCCCAAATGGTCGTGTCCGTCGAGGCAGGGCCTAACGAAAAAGAAGGCATTGGGGAAGTACAGGGGCCACAAAGAGATTTTGGCTTTACGGGCGTGCCAAAGGCAAAGGGTGGGTGAAGATACTTTGCTACCTTTCCTTGATTAGGGATTTGTCATTCTGGAAGGGACCCCACAAACAATTCTAATTTATATGATTGGTTAAATCTAGAGTCTAAAAATGCCTGCTTCTTGGGCTCCCCGTGCGACCCGGGGAGCTGTTTTTGAAGCCGAAGGAGCAGAGAGACTTTCCACCCAGCTGTTCCTCAGAGGCCCGACGAGGTTCTCCAGGGACTTGAAGACCCTTGGGACAAGCTTCTGGTGTGGATGCCACCGCTAAAACCGAGGCAAATACTCCGCTACGCCTTCCTTCGATCACAAAGCTACTTTTAAAGCACTGGGCAGCTTCAAACGCCAGCGGGAAAAACTTCCTGGAAGAAAGTGACTTCGGGACTGTAGGCTCGGAAGTTGATCCTTCAGCCTGGAGCGCAGACATCCGGAAAAGAGAAGTGCTCTTTGGAGTGCAGCGGCGGGTGCCAGAATGCTGCTACCCCAACACCCCCAAAGAATGACGCGCGGGCGTCGGCCAGTCCTGCGCGCACACGCGGGTGCGCAGAGACGCACACCCACTTCACTTCCCAAGGGAAAGCTCACTCTTCGGTAGACCAGAGCCAAAGGCCAAAGCTACGCGGATTCCTGAGCGCGCGGTTGCAGTGCAAGGACTCACTCCCCAACTCCCTTCCTAACGACTAGCCGGTGGATGGTGAACCCAAATCTCCCTCTTCGTGGCCGCTCTCTTCTTAGCAGGCTTTGGGGGAAATGCTGAGGCCACCGGACCCTAACCGGTAGGAAAGTACTGAGTTCGTTGGGGTCCGAGGTCGTGTCCTGCCTCCTGTGTCGGAGCTGGGAGTTCTTCAGCCGCACGGGGGCAGCGAGCCCCTGCCAAGCCCCGGGGGGCAGGGAAGCGGCAGCTGCCAGCGTTTATAACCCCGAAGTGACCCGCGAGGGCCTGGCCCGCCCCTCCCCCTCCCGCAGGCCCGGAGGCGAGAAGCGGGTCCCGAGCTGCAGGGGGGAGAGAGGCTCCGGCTCCTCACTAGCCCCTGTCAGTGCGCTCTGGCCGGCCGGGGGCGCCGCGGGCTCTGGGTCCCTCGCTCCTCCTGCGCTCCTGGGAGCGCTCCTAGTGCCTCTTTAGCGGGAGCCAATATCCTTTTGTGCTAATAGGTTTGTCCTCATTTGCTGCCTAATTGGACTATATAAAGCCAATAACAGGCGGGCTCTTATAGCCCGAAGCCAAAGCGCCAAAATCCGAGGGAAGGCGAGGAGGGGGCGGTGGCGGAGGCGGCTGCGGGGCCGGGGTTCGGCTGCGCCTTCGTCTGCCTAATCCCATTTGCCATTGTACGCGCCCAATCGCCGTATACTCCCCGCATTTAACTTGGATGACATTTTGATTTCATCATTAGCATCCGGCGCCGGATTGACGCAGCCCCAAGCCGGGGACTGTTCTTGCTGCCTCCTCCCCGGGAGCTGCAGCCGCCGCTGAGCCGCCTCGCTCCCTCGGTGCCGCGGCAGGGCAGCTCCCCGCCCCTCAGGACCCCTCCCCCATGCGAGCCCGCCCCGGCCCGGTCCTCACCCCGCCCTCCCGCGGCTCGATTTGCGCCCGGGGCGGCCCCCGACTTTGCGCCCCGTAGTTGAGTTCCGTTTATGGTCTGATTTCCGGCCGCTTGCCTGCTCGCTCGGCCGCCCGCCCGTCCCGCTCCCTCCCTCCCGAGGACCCGGAGGAGAGGGGACCATGCCGGAGCCCGGGCCGGATGCCTCCGGCACTGCCAGCGCGCAGCCCCCGCCTCCGCCGCCCCCGCCTCCTGCGCCCAAGGAGTCCCCGTTCTCCATCAAGAACCTGCTCAACGGAGACCACCACCGGCCACCCCCTAAGCCGCAGCCGCCCCCACGGACGCTCTTCGCACCGGCCTCGGCCGCCGCCGCCGCTGCCGCCGCCGCAGCCGCCGCAGCCAAGGGGGCCCTGGAGGGTGCCGCGGGCTTCGCGCTCTCGCAGGTGGGCGACCTGGCTTTCCCCCGCTTTGAGATCCCAGCGCAGAGGTTTGCCCTGCCTGCGCACTACCTGGAGCGCTCCCCGGCCTGGTGGTACCCCTACACCCTGACCCCCGCCGGCGGCCACCTCCCGCGACCTGAAGGTACCGACCTCTTTGAATTTTCGTTCTTCTTCCTCCCTCCCCGCGCCTGTCCCATCCCCGCTTGGAGCTGCTTATCACCGCAGTTCTGGGATCCCCCAACCCGCAAACCCGGTGTTTGGCTAACTTCCTCCCGCCCCTGGCCTGCATCTCCAGCCAGAGCGCTTGGTTGCGCTGTCCGGGAATTCAATCCCACTTGGTGAGAAAAGAGGTGGAGTTGGAGCCCGGGGCGCGGCGCTTCCCTGGAAAAGTGGCCTCCGGCTTGACTGGAGTGGCTTCAGATGGCCAGGGCTGGAAATACCGCCTGGAAAGAGGGGTTGTCCCGGGAGGACACCGGCGGATGGTGAATCTTTCCGCGGGCCCCTGGCAAGGGAGCCCGGGGAATGCAAAGGAGCGGCCCGGCTGCTACTATCTGCTCTCCTGTCTTCGGGAGGAGGGGGATCCCAGGACACGGCTTCCCTACTCCAGCCCAAACGGGAAGGAGAAGGCCCACGGGGACGGTTAGGCCTCAAGGAAGGCCCGGAACCTGGAGGCCGGCGCGGGTTGATCCTGCTGGCCCCTGGAGCCGGGCCTAGCTCATGGCTGTGTCCGTGTGCGTGTGTGTGTGCGTTCGTCTGTCTGTCTCCCCAGCTTCGGAAAAGGCTCTCCTGCGAGACTCCTCCCCAGCCTCTGGCACGGACCGCGACTCCCCCGAGCCTCTGCTCAAGGCTGACCCCGACCACAAGGAGCTGGACTCCAAGAGCCCGGACGAGATCATTCTGGAGGAGAGCGATTCCGAGGAAGGCAAGAAGGAGGGCGAGGCGGCTCCGGGCGCAGCCGGGGCGAACGTGGGGGCGGCGGCCGCGACGCCGGGCGCCGAGGACTGGAAGAAGGGCGCCGAGAGTCCCGAGAAGAAACCCGCGTGTCGCAAGAAAAAGACGCGCACCGTCTTCTCGCGCAGCCAGGTCTTCCAGCTCGAGTCCACCTTCGACATGAAGCGGTACCTGAGCAGCTCCGAGCGCGCCGGCCTGGCCGCGTCGCTGCACCTCACTGAGACGCAGGTCAAGATCTGGTTCCAGAATCGCCGCAACAAGTGGAAGCGGCAGCTGGCCGCGGAGCTGGAGGCCGCCAATTTGAGCCACGCGGCAGCGCAGCGCATAGTGCGCGTGCCAATTCTCTACCACGAGAACTCGGCGGCCGAGGGCGCAGCGGCTGCGGCCGCAGGGGCCCCCGTGCCGGTCAGCCAGCCGCTGCTCACCTTCCCGCACCCGGTCTACTACTCGCACCCGGTGGTTTCATCCGTGCCACTGCTACGGCCGGTCTGAGGCCCGAGAGGGGAGGGGAAGGGAGTGCCCGGCCACCTTCCCAGACCCCAGAGGAGACTGGGCCGGGCCGAGGGCGGCGAGACGTCCGGCGGCCTTGGGAACGGGGCTTCGGCGCGCTGCCTGGCCTCCCCTCCCCCAATCGGTAGAGTTTTGTAAGTATTTGCAATGTATTTTCGTGCAATTCATCCCTAATGGATTTGAGGCGCTTCTCCTCCTCCTTTTGGTTGTGGTTACTAATTAGGAAAAAGACAAAATTCCCAGGTCAAACATTCCCACTAAAAGCTTTTGTAGCGGGTGCAGCCCTTTCCCTAACTTTGCATTGAGCAGTGACTTTTGGGTTTTATTTTTATAGAAGGAAAATAAGCCCCAAACCCTAATCCCTCTAGTTCATTCATTTTCTTTTGAGCGATTTTCAGAGTCCAGAAAGAGAAAGAATTCATGGTAGTGCTTTTATTTCTGGAGTTCTGGGTGTGGTTCTTCCTCCACACTTCTTGCGTTTTCAGAGTCTGAGCAGCCTCTCGTGGGAACCCCTACTCCTAGCTTTTCTCGCCTTGAGAGGTCTGTGGCAATGAATATCTTCATCTATCTCCCTTTGTGACCAAGAATTCTCTACTGAAGTGTTTAAGGAGAAAAAATACAAAACAGCCCAAAATCAGAACTCTGAAAATTGAAATAGCTCCACATCTGGCGTGGTTTGAATAGTCTTATTTATTAGTAGCGTTTATTTGGGGGAATTTCACTTGTCAGTAAATTATTGATATTACTATTATTATTTTATTCCCTATTTTGAGAGAATGGTTTTGATGTTTTTTTAAAACTTATCTTTTATCCTCTCCTCCTACCTTTTTGTTCTGCAGTAACTATTGTACTTTGACCTGTGCAATACTATACAAAATTTCCTGAGATCCCTGCTCCTTCCTCTAAGAGGGAAGCAGATCTTTTTGCAGTATAATTGCAGTCATTCCTCTAGAAAGAGAAAATTAAGCAGAGGGGAAGAGGAAAGGAAGAAAACAAGGATAGGTAGCAATGTTCAAAGGAGTAAGTTAGGCATACTGGAGCGCTTTAAGTGAAGGACAATCAATTTAGGAGAATTTTAACTTATTTGATAAATGTACAGATTTCTTGTAAAATTCACCCTCAAAATCCGCAGGGCTCCTTGCTCTGCCATCCAATCTTGTTTTCTTTCTGTCGGCTACACCTGTTGTTCTGCAGTAGTTTGTTTCCCTTCATCCCCCTCTTTTCCTGGGTTCAGACCCTTTTTAAGAAAATGAAAAAACCCACAAAATATTGTTACACTTAATGTTGTCGTGAAACTGAATTAATTAAAAAGAAAAGAACGAAGTTTTCATGTTGCCAGAGTGTGTAACTTTGGATGATTTTTCCCAGAGCAGGTGTCTCTTTTCTGTCTCCCTCTGGCTGCCTCTGAACTAAGTCCGACCTGGAGGCACACCCCTATAATCCAGCAGGCGGCGGAGACAGAGGCGGCTTTGTTCGCGTCCAGGGGCGCTCTCTCCCCAGTATCTTCCGCGGCTTGAAGTGCCTTGGGAGTAGGGAAGAATGGGGCGCGAAAGGGAAAAGACCTAGGTTTATCTAGCTTGCGAAATTGAGCAAAGCGACAGCTTTGAGCTTAAAGACGGTATTTTTGAACGCAGAGCTACAGCCTAGCGTTTTGTTCCCAAACCACTGTTCCTTCAAGAGTCGCGACTTTCTGGGCAGAGGGTCCTTGGGATGTCTGGCTAGGAGTGTAGTGGCTCTGGTTGTTTCAGGGGTGTTGGGGGGAATGAGAGGGTGAATTGAGAATTTAGCTTGGGGCCGGAGGCCAATTGCCAAAACCACCTGGGAGACCCGGGCCTCGGCAAGCCCTCTGGGGAAGCCCACCAACTCTTGGCATGGCAGCTCCCACTTCTAGGGGAGGGAGCTTCAGCAAGGCTTGGGAGAACTGCCGCCCCTGTGGCTGCTTGGAATTGGGCGCTGTCCTCATAGGCCAAGGGCCAGGGACCCGAAGCCACCTAGCTATGATAGCCGCAATGGAGAGAACCGTGTCCCCTCCCGGGCAACCTTTCTCTGTCCACCGGCGCCCAAAGCATCGAGGACAGCCTTTCGGTGCCCCCTGTCCTGGCCGGCGCCAAGCTAGCCGCTCCCGCGGGCTGCTTGGCGCCGGCCCACCACCCGTCGCTGGTGGGCAGCTGGAGAGGGAAGGCGCTGCTGCCGCCTGCAAGAGCTGGTCGGCCCAGGGGAAGCCAGGTGCTTGGGAGGTCCTCGCCAACCAGCGTGGTTGCCTGCCTTCAAGCTGAGGGTGTCCCTGCATACTCCTGGCAGCGCACGTTTGAAGCTGGGGAGCCGAAAGGGGGAGATGAGGAACCCGAAGCTAAGAAGATTTCTGAGAGCACGCGGCAGGACACCACCGCTGGGGAGCGCCTGCCTGCGCTGCCTCCTTCCAGGGCGTTCCAAGCTCCTCAAACTCAATCGTCACAATTGAGTCTACTGTGGCTGAAACGTGGAGTATCGTTTTCCGTTGATGGAAAACTGCTCCCAAATAAACCGGCATGCGTATTTATGGCAAAATTTTAGCCCGGACCCCAGTGAAGATAGATTTCCCTTTATTTCCCTCTGGTTTGGAATAAAAACGAGGGCATGTGTCGTAATTGAAAAATAAACAGAAATTCGGGGTCAAAATATGTCGTTCCTTGTGTTACCTGCAAACATACTGATGGCTTTTACTGTTGGCAATACTAACTGCCGGACAGGCCAGTAACAGCTCATTAAAAATGATGTTGCAATAGCAAACACGTCCTTTGACTTTACAGCCAGAACACGATGTTATCAAACGCCAAGAAAATACTTCTTTATTTGTTTGGATTCTAGAAAACGGTTCTTGACTGACCAGGTCTTTACAAAGTCAAGAAATAACTGGTTCTCCACAAGCACAGTTTATCCTTTGTCCTGCTCCCAGAAGCCTCCCTTTCCCTTCTGTTGAGGAGCTCTGCTGCCCTAGCCAGAGCTTTCCTCCCTAGAAATATGGTGCCTCCCTGGGGGAGGAAAGTGATGCCTCTGTGGCCTGGGTACTGGCAGCTGTGTGAGCCTGGAAGTGGACCCAGGTAGGAAACCTCCTTCTCTGGCTGGCCTGGCTGCAGTTTAGTATTTCTCCCAGTGCAAGACACATTGAGCCAGGGTGCAGGGATGTGGAACATAGAAGTCATTCTGAGTAAGAAGCATCCCAACCTCAACTGCAGGTTGTTCTGAGGCTTTCCTATCAGGAGAAGCCAAGAAACCACTTGATGGGACTGTCACATCTGAGGGGCTGACTGGTGTCATTCCCCTACCCAGAGAGCCTCCCAGCCCAAACTTCTGCAAAGGAACTACTAAAAGGGGTTGGGGTTGGGGCAGAGTGACAGTGCCTTCTGAGATTCCTCCTGCGCATTCCATAGGGGAAGTCAGGGCAGTGCATGTCTAGGACACTGAACAGACACCCTGACTTTACCCTTTGACTTCTCCTTCAGATTTTGGAACCCAATCTGCCTACCCTAATTTCTGATTCTTCCTGATCTGCACCTCAACTAATCTTCAAGCCTCTGTAATCTTCATTTTGCCTCTAAATCCTTTCTATATGGCCCAAAGAGATACCCATGTAAACAACACAGGCTGCTCTCACACTTGACATAAATGCTACACACACACACACACACACACACACACACAAACTTTATACTTCCTAACAGACAACATATCTGTAGGCTTCTAGCACACACACCATGTCAGTTTAGCATCTTCTCTGTGACTAAGGCACATAGTTGGACACTCTGTTTGAGGTGACCCTGACAGCTGGTTTTCTCCAATGGCATCAGGCTGAGGCAAACTGGGAAGAATCCTGGGAAAGGATGGGTGGGGGGCCTAGTGGCTCCTAAAAACCCCTGGGAATATTTTGCAGCCTCCTCATAAGCCATCTGGTCAACTAGTGGAGCTGGCAACTACCCACCCTGGATTTTCTGCTACTTTGGTCCAGGACCTCACTCAGAACCGAGGTCCCCACGTGCTGGGCTCCTCGGTTCTCTGTGGCTTTGAGCAGCGTCTCTAGGCCCTGGGAGACCCGCAGAGCCAGCGCCTGAACTGTTTCTGTTGGCAACACAGATGTATTTCTTTTATTTGGTAGTAAATAGTGCGGGTGTGTGTACATCAAACAACGGCAAGACAGATATAAACTGCCCCCCTGTCACTGGCACTCATTCTGAGCAGGACGCCCCTTCAGTTCCAGGCGGGTCAGAGCCAGAGGCCACACCGGAGAACCCCAAAGCGCACTGGTCTCCTCGTCTGAGTCCGGAAGTGGAGCTGGGAGAAATAGGAGAAGGCAAAAAGGTCGGTGGGATTTGCTTTCCTTTCTAGGGCTCCACGCTGAACAAACGAGATGAGGGCGGAGGTCTCAACCGCGGGGTCCCCTAGGGCCGTTAAGCCCGCTGCCTTCCAGCGCTTTGCTGAGGCCTAGCAATGTTGTTTTCCTGGGCCAGGTCCATTGGTCCAGCTTTCACCCCTTTCGCCATCTAGGCTGTCCAGGACCGCTTCCGTGCCCGCCCCCTCACCCCCACCCCAGCCGGGCGGAGCCGTCCTGCCTCTGCAGGTCGTCCACGATCAGTGACCCAGCTGGGGGCCTTTCTCCCTTAATGGTCCAAACTTAGACTCCACAGAGTATCTAGAAGACCCCCCTACGCCCCGCCCCACTGGTCCGCGTGAGACGGGTCCAAGGCTCAAGAACCACGACTCGCCGAGAAATCCCTCCAGCGGCCAGGCAGGCTCAGTGCGCCAGGCGGGCACTGGCGAGCACACCTGACCCGGCAGGAGCTATCCTGGAGGCTCCTCCTCCCAGCTTCCCGCTCACTGGCCGGCCGCCTCTAGGGCTTGTACGGGTCCTTCTGACTTTAGGGCATAAGCCATCCCCAACTCTTGGATGTCTGCTTCTGGAAAAGTGAACGCCTGTGTGTGTGCAGGTGCCTGCGGTTTCCGTGTGCAGAGAGGATGGCGTTGACCTTTTGATCTGCAAACAAGGAGGGGGTGGCAGTGGAAGAGGGGAAAGATCTGTGAAAATAACTGTGCTGAGTATACTTTGGCGCACTGGCTGGTACCTCCGACAGGGATCCTAGGTTAAGATTGGGGATGCATTTTTCCCCCAGCTTGTTTCTCCTGCGGAAGTACTTTGAATGGGGGGATAAGGTGGGCAGCAGGGTTTGAGGCGGCAAAAAACCTTAATTCTCAGTGGAACTAACACACACACCCTTCCTCGGCATCCCCCTCCCCGCTTGGGAATCCTCCCACACACTTCCAACTCCCAGACTCCACAGTGTATCTTAAGGGCGTCTGGGCATTCCCTGACCCCGGCAAGGGATAGCTGGAAGCCGCAGCCCCCCTCCTTGGGAGAGTTGCGGGGAGGTGCATACTGGTAGTACTCGCCCAGATCCTTTCCTTGGCTGCTGCTTCAGGCTGCTCCAGGAGTTGCCTCTCGCGGGGGAAATTGTCCAAAGTCTGGGTGGCAGGTATTCCAAAAAGATCCCTTCCGGTTGCGATGAATGGAGAGGAAAAGGAGATGGGGGAGAGGTGTAGAGCGAGAGCGAAGGAGAGAGTGAAGGAGAGAGCTGTGTTGCGCCCATCACCCAGGCAGGAGCCGCGAGGTGGAGTCACCTGGTGTGTCTCACCCCAGCGATAATGTCTTAAAGAAATATAAAGAATCTCCATCTCTGGTGAGCTCCTTCGCTGCCCTCGCCCCCCTTGGTGATGGAGTACACGCATCAGATTTTCATCAAAGTTCTATTAAGTGAAACATAGGTTGCAGGGCACCCTTTGATTGAAACAGTTTAAATTTTAATTGTGTTTTTAATTTGACATATAGTTGCAGAAAGGAATGACACTGCGTCGCCAAGGGGCGGTCGATTTTCTTAATTTCTCCCAGAGGAATTGATGAGTCTATCAGGCCACTAGATTGGAAACCCATTAAAGCTCTCTGGTTAGGCTGTTAATTGGAACTTGATGGATGTGGGAGGGGGGGTGTCAGGACTCGGCTATGCTGATCCAATCTTCATGACTTTCTGTTTTCCAATAAATTACACAATTCATTTTCCAGCCGCAGATTACATAAATTGTACACCTCTGGGGCTCTCTTTTTCAAATAGGGAGCCCTTTTCCCCAAAAGCCTATTGCGAGATGTCATTTGCACCAAAGAACGAACAGCAGAGGCCCTTGAATGAAAATCGAAACATAATCAACGTTTATACTTAGAAAATTTATTGAGATCATTTTCTCTGGTATTTCCTTATTTTAAAGTTTGGACGCGCCATATATCATAATCCACTCGCGTAAAGGCGGAGGGGGGGGGAGGCTGTGTTTAATATTTATCGAAGCTTGATTCCAAGATCAAACTTGTTTATGACTTCATCTGTCATTTCAGAGGGAGCCTTCTTCCACTATTACCCGGCTCAGCCAGCCTATTTCCCGACCGCCGCAGAGCAGAGAGGATCAATTTTTATTAGGCTCCTCGGCAAGTTTGCTCTGGGCCGCTTTAATATTGAGCAGAGGCATAATCTCGGGACCTAAACTTTAAGCGTTCTTTCAGTCTTGGAAAGTTTATCATTCCTTGGAACCCAGTTATTCCTTATTCCTAGGAGGGTGTGGGGGGGGGGGCGATCCCAGAGACGCGGAAGGCAATCCTCCAGGGGGTCGGCTCCTAAACCGTGCAGTAGGAAGGGGCGGAGCTACCCCGAGACAAGGAGGGTGGGGCAGGGTGTGGGAGTGGTACTGAGCTGAAGGATTGCAATACTTGGGGATGGAGAGACCCGGTGTCCATGGGTGGTGGTTGGTACATCTGAGTTCCTGGGAGTGGGTTTTGCAGCTACGCTGGGCCCAGGAGAGGGCGTCTACGGGCCTCTGCGCTCTCGGTGATGAGATCTCCGAAAGGGGTGGCTACGAAAATAGTGTCTTCACCCTTTGGACTCCTGCATTGTGACTGCTGTTGATGCTCCAGGACCACTGGAATCGAGGAGAGCACAGGAGAGCTGCAGCCCATGGGGCGGCAGAGTGTAAAGTCTGCTCTGTCTCCACTGGCTCCGCTTTGGGCCCACCACCATTTTCCTGGCTGGGAGGTGGGGAGGGGGGACGGAACGTTTGTTGAATGAATGCGTGTGAGTAAGCATTTGTGCTGCAGGATGTGGGGGCGAAGGAAGTGCCCCTGTGAGGACCAGACCCTCAATGCGAACAGGAGACAAGGCTGGAGGAATACTACCCCAGATGGCTCCTGTTGACTCCCCCAAACCAACCCAGAGCGGGGAAATGGGGTCACAAGACCTCCTGGTTTTCCAGTTTGAGTCCTCCAGCCCGGCTACCCTAGTGGGCTTTCCATTTTCTTGCAGGTCTGGGAGCTGCTTATTTGAAGCCCACCTCAGAGGCCAGGACGCTGCCTCCCTTCCCTGAAACATGTCAACTCCTTGGCTCTTGACCCCATGCATAAACCAGCCCTGATAGTGTCCTCGGTCTTGCCTTTCTACAAGCTCAATGTCAATGCCCGCTCTTCTCTCCCAGGGGGCGTGGCATCTGAAGTGGAACAACTTTGAGCATCGAGCTTGCTTTCTCTGCTTGACCTAGTCACTTTCTCTTCTGAGCCTCAGTTTCCTCCTCTGTACGATGTGTGTGTGTGTGGGGGGTGGGGGGTGTGTGCATCATGTTTGCTCTGAGGATTAAAGTGAACAATGTCAGGCCTCCCAGCATGTTCCTGGCACCAACTACTAGCTAGCGCAGAAACGTTCAAACCAACTCTACCTCCCCCAACCCTGAGCTTTCTTCCCCAGCCGAGTAGCTGGCTCTGCTGCCAAGTGGACTGGCCAATTCCTTCCAGGGATTGTCTTGGCTCAGGGTGCTAGGGAGAGGCAGGGGATTAGAGAGTCGGACTTTTCTTTTCCTTCCATTTCCCCTCTACCCCACAAATGAGCGGGAGCGCGCCGGAGGGGCTGTGGGAAGACCCCGGAGCCTGCGCTGTGGTCGCGTATAGGAGGACTCACAAATTGTATTTCAGCACTGGGTCCTTCCGGGTTAATGAGCTGACACCATGATTAAAGCTGACCATTTGTAATGTGTCTCGACCCCGCCGCCGAGCCCTGAAGAGGTTAATGCGGTGACGGAGGCCGGCACCTGCCCCTCGCCAGCCTCCCGGGCCGCGGCGCACAGACCCTGGCCCCCTCCTCCTGCCTCCCCTGTCCCGGCTGCGCTGCTGACTCCTAATCAATTAGCCCATTAACGAGCCCTTGGAGGAGTTAAGTAGGGAGTTCTGCCACTGGCAGGGCCGCAGTCGGTTACTCACCGCGGCTAATGATATTATAAGCGCTTTACTCAGCCCGGGAGCAGTGAGGGAGAGGAAGGAAATGCATCGTCATGGTGTGGCGTCTGGACATTCGTGGGGACTGATTCCACAGTATCCTCTCACTCCTGGCTGTTTTGGGGTGCACCTTAGAGACAGCTTCAACCTCTTGGCTGAGCAGTTGGAAGCTGCAGCCTGAGCGTAGGGTTAGCCTGGGCGCTTGGGCCTTGCCTTACCCCAATTTCGGTCAAAACTAGTGTAGAGTACTGTGGCCCCAAGCCTTTTTGCAGGTGCCCGAGTGATTATAGATCAGATAATAGCTGTTCTAGGAACTATGGAGCAAGAGCCCTAACTCCAAAGGGGACTGTGAGAAGGAGGGAGGGAACAGGGAACCCTGGTTTATTTACCACCACGTGCCAGCTTTGGTGTTGGATATCTGAATCTCATCACATCCTCTGCGAAGTAGGCGATTACTTCCCTCGATTTTAGGAAACGGAGCCTCGGAAAGTTATAAGTATCTTGCCCAGCCTAGTTGAGTGGACCCTGCAAAAGTCCAAAACTGTGTCATCATAACTACCTCCTTCCGTTCCTTTCCCAGGAAAAAGTGTTTCTATTTCTCTAGCAATTACAAGACCTCCAATAGACAACGAAAAAGAGATTCATCTCTGGCATGGGAAGGCCGGTCGGCCGCTGTTCAGTAAAGGTTTAGGAAGTAACTACTATGTGCTACTAGCGCTCCTACTGTAGGCTTTCTGGCGCTATTCCATCCATACCTGGGTGATCTTCAAAACAGAAGAAGGAAGAGATACTAATGAGTTCATTTCACCTGAGGTCAGAGACGCTTTGACTGAGACCAGACTTGTTCAAGCCAGCTCGCTGGATGTAATCGGTGTTGCTGGGACTTGAACCGGCATCTCTTGACGCGCGATCTAGGGCTTCTCCATCTCCCGCCCCCAAAATCATCTAGCCCGGTTGGCCCGGGTAGGGATGGGATTTGCAGGCGAGGAAGGGCAGAAGTCTGATCCTGGGGCTCCCTGCTACGCTCAAGCGAACAGCGTCAATCAGACCCAAGCACTTAACCCTCTCCACCCCCAGGAGGGTCGCCAAGTGACAGCTCTGCCAGTCCCTCTGGGGTTGGAAGGAGTGGAGGACTGGGGAGTGTGGTGGCAGCCTCTCGGAGGCCCTCGGAGGCGCGAAGATCTGTTGCCTGCGGCAGTGGCAGGCCATTCCAGCTCGGAGCCCCGCGCTGTCCCTGTCCCAGAAGAGGCAGGGATCCCAAGTAGATACCAGGACCTAGGCTGGAATTTACGCGGCTTTCGGCCCTTAGACGCCCCTGGCTGGACAGATTCGATGCCGGCCGGGTTCTTGCCGTACTCCAGGGGCTCTCCCGCACTGAGTGCGGGGCCGGAGCTTTTTGAAAATTTCCGGGGCAGCTCTGCGGCGCTGCGATTGGCCGCGTTCCGGTAACCTCTATGCAAATGAGGCCGCGCCGCCTCCGCGCAGCCGGAGACCCCGCTAGCTGGTGGGCGAGGAAGGGGCATTTGCACTGGGTCTGGGCGGGCGTACTTAGAGCCGGGCGGGCAGGGACCTCCGCGCAGCCGTCCCGTACCCGCGTGTCCCCTGCGCGGAAGGGACACCCCACCAACCTCCCCGCCCCCTCCCCCTAGCTCCCCTCTCCGCCCCTCCCCCCTGCCTGCCTGTCTGCACCACCTTCCGCCCAGATCGTCTCTAAAGGGAGTTCTTGGTTTCCTCCGATTTCTTATGAACCCAGGATGGGCAGCAAGGAAGATGTGGGCAAGGGGTGTCCGGCTGCCGGTGGCGTCTCCAGCTTCACCATCCAGTCCATCCTGGGCGGGGGCCCCTCCGAAGCACCGCGGGAGCCCGCCGGCTGGCCAGCTAGGAAGCGCAGCCTGTCGGTGTCCTCGGAGGAGGAGGAGCCGGACGACGGCTGGAAGGCGCCCGCTTGCTTCTGCCCAGACCCGCACGGCCCCAAGGAGCCAGGCCCCAAGCACCACCCCCACATCCCTTTTCCTTGCCTGGGTAAGGATCGCACTCTGCAGTCTGGCAGCGAGTGAGCGCTAGGGGAGCGAGGCTGCGTGCCCCGTCAAGACTCCCCCTCGGGTCAGATCTTTGGCCGCTGGGGGTCTGGGGCCGAGGGGAGGGCACAACAGCGCGGCGGTGGCTTCTTGGCCCGGGAAAGCTCGGGAGGAGAAGGATAGCACACCCACCGCGCGGCTAGGGCTTCTTGGGAAGGTCGGGTTGGAGAGAGTGTGGACCACAGCGGTCTGGGCACCTGGCTGGTTGCACACAGGATATTTTCTTTCCAGACAGGTGGTCTGCAAGTCAGGTCTATATGTTCTGTCTCTACTGCATTCTCTGCTCTGCTCCCCCCCCCTTCTGTCTGTGTCTCCTTCTCCTCCTCGGAATGATTAGCACTCTAAGATGATTGACAATGGTGCGTTTCAGAGACGGTTCCTCTTTACATTTGAGGAAGGAGATCCCGAGTTGGTCCTTAGCGTGATTTCTAAACAAATGGCCTGTGAAATGAGGCTGACCTATTTAGCTGGAGGAAGTCTTCCAGCTCAGTTATAACCAGACAAACTCACCTTTATAATGGTAACGTTCCCCCTCCAGGCCTCCTCTCCCTGCTGCCACCTATCCTTTCATAAAGGTGGGAGCACAGAGACCCCAGATTCCCAGACTCCAATAGCTGGGTCCTTCTTCTGTAGCTTTTAAAGGCGGAGGTGCTGGGTTTGGGGTGCTTGTTAGAGGGAGAAGAGGAGGGAGTTGGTAACATGGGACCAAGATTGCAGACTTCTGGCAACACTCTAGTCCCGGGAAGAGTTGTGGATCTCCAAAGCTCTTCAACTCCAAGGCCTTCCTGTCTGTTCTTATTTCTCAGGTACTCCTAAGGGCAGCGGAGGCGCAGGGCCGGCGAGCTCCGAGCGTTCGCCTTTTCTCTCTCCTTCGCATCCGGACTTTAAAGAAGAGAAAGAGAGGCTCTTGCCGGCGGGCTCTCCCTCCCCGGGACCGGAGCGGCCGCGGGACGGCGGCGCCGAGCGGCAGGCGGGCGCGGCCAAGAAGAAGACGCGCACCGTCTTCTCGCGCAGCCAGGTGTACCAGCTCGAGTCCACCTTCGATATGAAGCGCTACCTGAGCAGCTCGGAGCGTGCGTGTCTCGCCTCCAGCTTGCAGCTCACCGAAACCCAGGTCAAGACTTGGTTCCAGAACCGCCGCAACAAGTGGAAGCGGCAGCTCTCCGCCGAGCTGGAGGCGGCCAACATGGCGCACGCGTCCGCGCAGACTCTGGTGGGCATGCCGCTGGTGTTCCGGGACAGCTCGCTGCTGCGCGTGCCGGTGCCACGCTCTCTCGCCTTCCCCGCGCCGCTCTATTACCCCAGCAGCAACCTCTCGGCCTTACCGCTCTACAACCTCTACAACAAGCTCGACTACTGACCCACCTGCCCGCGCGCGCCCACTCTCCGGCTCGCCCGGGACCTCTTCGACTGCCCCGGAGCCCGGCGCGGGCTGCACCCTTCACAGACCTCCGGAGTAAAGCGACGTGATTCCAGAAATATTAAGAAATACACTATGTGTATTCAGTATCTCTTATTTATGGCCTCCGCCCTGCTTTTTGTTTTGTTTCGGGTATTTATCGGTATTCCTCAAACCAGATTGCCTGCTTTCTACCCAAATGAAACCAATACGCTTAGAAAACCACTTTGGAGAGGGATATTCTCGGGTGGTGATGGGAAAAGGAGTTTTGGCCAGATTGGCTTTGATTGGTTGAAAAAAATCAGAAAAATACCAACGAAACCAGGTATACTCCCCCCACCCCTGCCCATGTATACACCTGTACATATGTACATGCACACACGCTCGGCCAAGCCAGGCCCTCAGGGGCTGTGGACAATGATCTAATAATCTCTTTTCATTTCCTTCATCCCGAGGATGGGTAGGGGCGAAATGGGGAGAGTTCCGATCTGTAAATATTTTTAAAGCGGAGAAAAAAAAATAAAACATTTTAAACATCGTTGCTAACTTTGGAGGGGTTAATTACCCAGCACAACAATGCGCGGAAGGTTTCCTTCATTTTCCGTGGTAGAGTTTACAGGGGTCTGCAAAGATCGGACTCGCACCACGTGGAGGGTGGGGTCGGGATCCGGGGTTAAAGGTCTGGGTATAGCCACTGCCCAGGCCGCACGTGGCTGGAACTGCACATTCCCTCCCACCCTCATCCAATGGCGCAGAATCCCAGTGCGGGCTGGGGCTCACTTCGGATGGAATCCAGCTCCAGAGCCCGCGGGGAGAAAGACAAAGGCCGGGAACCGGTCTTGCTGCTGAAGTAGTAGCCTTCCGGGATTGGGCCAGGCCAGGGCGCGAGGAGCATCCTGCACCGTGATCTTCTTGGACTTGGCTGAAGCAGGGCGCGCAACGACGTGGTTCAAGCTGTGCAGAGTGCCTCCTCTCCTCGGGTGTGTAGGGCAGGGGGCAGCGTTAATCTGGTGAAGGGTCTGCTTGTCGCCCTTAGCCCAGCGCCACCAGCTTGCAGTCAGCACAGTTCCCGGGTCCGTGAATAGATTGTGACCCGCGCGGAGCGGGAACTGAATGCGGAAAGGCCGCTTTTCGGCCAAGGAGGGCTCCGAGGCCCGAAAGAAGGCGCAGGAGACAAATGCTCTTCCCACACTCTTTTGTTGTTAATAGTTTGCACAGTGCGTGGCTAAATGGCTGGGTCACCAGCCAGCATGCTGCTGTTTCTGAATTGAAAAGTGATACGCATAAGAGGCGCCCACGGGCTTCCGTGTCCAGACACCTGCCACCACGTTGAGACTGGGAAGATGCTGCCTGGAGAGAATAGTCGCCGGAAGAATAGCCGCCAGAGAGGTGCAAATCGCAAACCCTCTCTCTCCGGTTAAATTGCTGCCACCTGTTCCTTATAAAGCGTCGGAAAGCAAAGCATTAGCTTGGTTCAGCAATAGGTAGGGCGAGCTCCTGCCTCTAGCCAGCTCCATCTTAAGCTGGTACTAAAGAGCTGGGAGCTCACAGCTCCAAGCTCCGTCTCACCCTCTAGAAGGGAAACATTTCGGTGAGAAACTTGTCTTTTAGAACCAAAAAACATAGAAATTATCTGCATTTTGAGAAAATACACAGAAATATCTGTAAATGTTTATGTGACCCACAGTATTCTGTGTAAAATATCTGACCAAAAAGATCTGCTGCTACATTGACCTTTTTTACTTTTCACATTCAAATCACAACTATTTCAAGGTGAAGTCAGGAAGAATATTACCCAAGGATGAAGCTGCCAATACTAGGTTGGTTCAACTGCATTTACTGCATTTCAACTGAGTTCAGGTCAATACATATTTCCTGGGCCCTGAAACATACCGAGAACCCATTCTAAATTTTGGGTGGTCAGAGAAAGAAAACAAGTTTCACAGAGGATCCATATTCTGACTTTTTGTGTACACATATTTATTTCACTGAAGTTCTCTTGCTCCAGATAATCCTCTTTAAATTGTTTTCCTCTAACCGTTGCTATTTGAATATTCCATGCAGAAACAACCAAATGACATCCAAGGGACTTCTTGTATAGGGATATTCCATCCATAGCATATTGTTTGCATTACAGTAAGTTAGTTACAGTTTGAAGATGGTTTTAATAATATTGATGGGTTTTAATAACATTTTCCTTAGGCTTGTTTCTTTAATAGGAAGTGGTTTCCCCTAGTCACCGAAGGCATTTAAGGAGAAACTTTGCCTTGGTGATTTTAGGGAATGACCCTTTTACAGTTTATCTTATATAATGTATATTTCACCCATTTTCTAATCCAGGATTTAGCCGTCATAGATGATCTAACAGTGTAATTACGTTCTAGGAATTTCACAGTTAACTCTAACACACATGTACACATAGAACTTTGCATTTGGATTTAAAATGTTCAAGACTCCATTGTTGCCAGATTTCCTATCTCAAGCCTATCAATTCATTTGAATAATAAGCCAAATCATCAGTCTCCTTTCAGGATCTAAACTGGATTTAAAAGATTGACGTTTCTTAAAACTCAAATTGAGTCGGGCTGCAACTGCATGCCCAGAGGGACCTGAATCATACACTGGATAATGAAATACACTTAGATTTTGTTAGTGGATAATTTATGCTCAGAATCTCGAAACACTAATAGAATTAAACAACTGGGAGAGGGAACCAAATAAGTCAGGAGATAAAATTATTTAGCTTAACTTAGAATGGAAGTAAGACACTACATTTGAAATTATTCAACTTGCCTATTAACTTCTTGAAAGAGAAGAAATAGAGAAATAAGAACTAGGCCTGGTAAGGAAGAAGGGCAAGAATCTTTTAGCAGTAATATCAATGTAATAAGTAGAAGGGTTGTCATTGTACATGTTTATTGTCAGAAATCTTAAGAAGTGCATTCATTCAGAGTGTGAACGCATAAAGATCAACAGCTCTCTCTTATTAATTTACCTTAAAAGTTAAACATTTTAACCCCAACAATTGACTCCTGCTTCATACAAAATTATATAATGAAACTTTTTTTCTTAAAAAGGTAGTGAAAAAGAGATCATAGAATATAGATTAAATTGAAAAATTGAGGCTCAAGAGTAACTCAGTTACTGAATTCTATTGATTAGGCATTAATTTTCTTTAGTTGAGATGAAATAATTTCTCATTACTGAAAAGCTTCTTGGTGCTCTGTATTTCTGGAGGACTCCAGAAAAAAATGTGAGCAAACAGCCTGAAACCTTGTGGAGTAGCAGGGTATGGTGGAAGGGAAGAGGCTTGTCATTGCCCTTTGAAGATTCCATGACAAACCTATCTCTAGAAGCTGTAACACATTGCAGAGTATTTGTTTACTAGTCTGTCCATCCTTCTGGATACTGGGAGTTCCTTCAGGACAAAGACTAGTCTGATTAAATACATGTTCCCAGAGCCTTTCACCAGGGCTGGCATGCAGTGGATGCTCAATAAGTTCATAACGATGGGGTGAAGAGGTAAAACAATAAGGACGATATTCTATGGGGTGGGCAGAATTTTAAGACAATGGGAAACCTGAGAGCTGGTTGATAGTACAAACGCCAGGAAAATGAGAAAGAATCAAGGCAAAATAGGGCAGTTGATCAGAGCAAGTATTTCCTCTCTATTTCAATTTCTGGTTCATTTTACAGACGTATACACGCCAAGAAGAGAATGATTTAGCTCTATAGGAGTATTGACCAGAAAGGGATTCTTAAGTCTGAGTGATTACGGGGGAGGAGGGCGCCACTGGCGGACCTTAAGACCTACTTTCCCGCCTACTGTTCAGAGCACAAACAGGGCATCCGCCCCGTGGAAACTACACCACCCAGGATGACACGCACAGGCGTGGGCGCATAAGAGCGCGTCCTTGGCGCGATGCTACTTGGGAGTTGTAGTTTCTGCTCCTACGGCACGAGTTCTGGGGTCTCAGTGTGCCGGTAAAATGAGACCACGTGATCGGAAAAACCGCGGTTTCCCTTTGAGCCGGAACTGGAAGACTGCTTTGACCGTCACCGAGCAGCCGAACGGGCCAATAGGCTGCTTAGAGCGAGCCGTTGGCCTTTTAAAGCAGCCAATGGCAGAGCTATGCTGGGGCTTCCTCTCCGCCTCCTACGCCCGGCCGGAGAGTGCTCCGAGGGAAGCTGCGAGGCGGCGGCAAGCCGTTGAGACGCTCCTTCAGAGGCAAGCTCAAGGTAGCGGGACGAGGCGGTGGGGCGCAGGAGCATGCTCTCCGCGGACCTGTCTGCCGGGCACCTCGTTTCGCGTTCTTCGCTTTTAAGACCGTCTGGGGCCCTGGGGGAGGGGAGGCGGCAGGGCGGGTGTGGGCGCCCGCGGTGTGCGGCCCTGGGCTGGGGTGGGGGTGCGGCGGCGGCCCGTCGGTCCTGAGGCGAGGCCGTGCGTGGCGGACCCGGACTCCACGCAGGCGCAGACGCCGCCGCCGTCGGGCCCTCGGGCGGCCCGCGGGCGGCCCGCGGGCTCCGCCCTCCCACCCGGGACCCTGGGGGACTCAGACTGCGCGTCTGTTCCGCAGATGACCGGTTCTAACGAGTTCAAGCTGAACCAGCCGCCCGAGGACGGCATCTCCTCGGTGAAGTTCAGCCCCAACACCTCCCAGTTCCTGCTGGTCTCGTCCTGGGACACGTCCGTGCGCCTCTACGATGTGCCGGCCAACTCGATGCGGCTCAAGTACCAGCACACCGGCGCCGTCCTCGACTGCGCCTTCTACGTAGGTGGCCGTCCCCTCCCCCTGCCCTCTGCCGCGCCGGGAAGTGCCCGGGCAGCCGCGCCCCTTTTCCGGTGTCGGGGAGATCTCTGTGGGAGTTCTTTGGACCGCTCCTTGGTGTCGGGCAACATCTGCTCTTGCCGGACACTCTGTTTCTTGTTGGGAACGTGCAGATGTCCTAAACCCTGTGAACTTCGTGGACTTAACGATGATTCGTGTTTGAATTTTGCAGCTGGACCGATGTGGCTGCCCCATTAAAAGGGACATGTAGAAGGAATGCCTTTTTACCCTCAGCCACTGGGATGAACTGAGCCTTCCCTCAGTTTGTTGTTGGCGGTGGTTTTGGTGACCACTTCCGCCCTTTTTGTTTACAGTGAATAGTTGTGCTCAGTGTGTGCGGTTCCCAGCATGACCTGAACAGTTGGCCATAGAGGTAGGCATGCTGAAATGCTTTTTAAAAGCTCTGTAAGTTTTAAGTGCCTTGAAACTTTATTTTGTAGGATCCAACGCATGCCTGGAGTGGGGGATTAGATCATCAGTTGAAAATGCATGATTTGAACACTGATCAAGGTAATGTAACCACATTTTTAACCATTTTTCTTCACTAGTTATTAGAGTGTAGAAGTTTAGGAAGAATGGTTGCTGAGTTGCTTAGTTATGGAGATAGAGGTAAAAGTGGTATGCATTTAGACATTTTTGTCTGAATAACCATTAAGTTACTGGCCACAAAACATTATGCATATATTTTTGCACTTTGATCTCCATCCTAAGGGTTTACATGAATTGATACTTATTTGACTTTTACCTCATCCTTAGAAGTGAATTAGAACATATAGTGGTCCATGTTTTAATAGAATGTTCCAGGATAATGCTGTGTTTTAGGGTTCTTCTTTCAGAAGGTAATTAAAACTGAAGGAAGGTATTTTCATAAAAACAAAACATTGTAGAAAAGCCAATAATGTTTATTAATTCTGCTTATTTACTTAGTAGAATATGTTTCTGTTGCATTTGTTAAGAAAATAATTTCTTAGAGACCCAGATATGAAATGACCAAATTTTTATGATCATACTAAGGCAGAGCACACACTGGAGTAGAACCCAAACATCAGAGCTCTCTAGCTGAGCATTTGTCCTTACTTTAGACAGATAAATTTGAAGGAGATGGCAGGGATCCTAGAGGCTGAGTTGATCAACAGGATGATGGATGGAGGACAGGCACATTTTGTCAAAAAAAAAAAAAGTTAAAGAGACTTGCAGAAGAGTCACATTGTTAAGGAACTTAAAATTAATGTTATTGGTTTTGTTTGTCTGTAGCTTGCCCTGTGTAGTAAATTACCCTTTAGGTTAATTTACAAACTTGGGAAAAACAAACTTGATTTTCAGTGTTTAGGGTGTAACTTAAAGAGAATTAGTTGTTTATTCTGACCATCATTGCCAGGTTTCATGAGATTCTTGCAGCTTGTTTTAATATGCTTTTAGAAAGGTAACATTCCTGTTTAAGAGTCAAGACCATGTGCTATTCTTGTATGCCTAGGTTGCATGGATTTGGGCTCATATCTAAATGGAAGTTGAATGAAGAAATGAGATATTGTGAAGGTTGAAATTGAGAAAAGAAATTATGTGTTGGAAATTTGACCTACCATGAAAACCAAGTGGAATAAATTATAAGACTTCATCTCCAGCTCTCATAATCCCATAACCACATGAATAACTTTCTTAAAAGTATTGGCTTAATGTGTAAGATAAACATAATTGAGTTCCAGAACCTAGGGTTCTTCACCCATTTGTTCATTCAACAGGTATTTCTTGAACACCCAATGTGCACTAGACCTTTTATTAGATACAGAGTTTAAAAACAAGCTTCCTGAAAGTAGTAAACATGCCACCTGTTTAAATGTAATCTGAAACTCAAGGAAGCCTTTGATATGCAATATGATAGTGGTTCAAACTGTGTACCATAAGATGACCAGAGATGAATGGATAACTTTGTAGTAATGAAGATATTTTTGTGTATGCAGACATTTCCATGGATATTGAATGAGGCAGATTCATTCCATTTGTTCATTTGAGTACTCTTGTAGTTAAGGTAGTAAAGCTAGTTGTTGGGTTTTTCTTCTAGAAAATCTTGTTGGAACCCATGATGCCCCTATCAGATGTGTTGAATACTGTCCAGAAGTGAATGTGATGGTTACTGGAAGTTGGGATCAAACAGTTAAATTGTGGGATCCCAGAACTCCTTGCAATGCTGGGACCTTCTCTCAGCCTGAAAAGGTAGGATTTTTGTATTTATCAGGAATTATAGTTCTTGGGGTGACTATGCTGTTGAATTTAATGATTAATATGCTATTGAATTTAATGGTTAAGAATTGTGACAGAGTCTCTTTTTATAAATACAACAACATAGAAATGCTTTAGTGCAAAGGAAATTAACTTTGGGATGAATTTTAGTCTCTTTTTTTCTGTCAGTTATTAACACTTGTACTGGCGAGTGAGAGCTTAAATGAACCTGCTTCATGTATTAATACTTTAAATCTCAGGACTAAGAAGCAACTCATGGTCTTTGTAAAGAGGTCATTTAGCAAAAAAACTGTTGATTGTCTTAAATTGGATTTGACATGCCCAAAACAGAAAATGGGATGGAGCATCACTCATTTTCAGTTGTGACCTGAGGATTCATTTGAGTTAACTATTATAAGGGTGAAATGGGTTGTCATTTCAAGTTTAGCAAGAAAGATATCCTACTTCTTGACTTTTTATATATACACATTTTTTTTTTAATGCTGATGTAGTTTGAAGGTTCTTTTTGAATGGAGCTTTTAAAAACTGAACCTTTGTTATTCTAACCTTTTGATCTGCATGATAAAATAGTGCATTCTTGCTGTATCCTCATCAGACTTTATCAGGGGTAGTTAATTTTAAAGATTGATTGTTTTAGCAGTTTAAAGGTATCCTTCACTTGAGTCTATTTCCTCAGTGTAAATATGCTATTCAGCTGCTGTTAGCTGTCATTACATATAGTGGTGCATCCAAAAAGCCATTATTTTTGTCACATCACATTCGAATCTACTCTTGGCAAGACCTTTGTTCAGAATAAAATAATTGCATTGTTTCTAGTTTTGATTTATGGTTGTATGTAACATGTTAAGGACTGTGATAAATTGCTGACAGAATATCATATAATGGACAGCCATACTGAATCAAGCTGCTTATTGGTTCAGCAAGGTTCATTATGTCACTTTTTTTTTAATACTTTCTTTGATAAATGTATATACCTAGTCAGTAGCATGACAGTGGTTTCACTTGATTTATGATCAGTGAGGATAGAAAGAACCCTTAGAAGCTTGTGTGTCACCTGTTCAGTAAAGATTTAAGGTAAAGTTCCTGATATGATTGTACCATTACAAATTGATCTCTCTGCATTTGGTATTTTCTGCAAATATTTTGTTTGTGAATAAGCTATGGTGAATCTTAGGGTATTATTCTTCATATTTAAGTCTCCTAGAATTACATCTGTTAATTTCATTCTTTTCAGTTCTTATTTTTCCCTTGGTCATATTAGTTATTGAAAAAAATTTTAAATATTCATTTTAGTTGTTGATAGACCTTTATTTAGTTAATTTGTTTATATGTGGTGCTGAGAACCAAACATAGTACCTCACACAGACTAGGCAAGCGCTCTACCACTGAGCCACAATCCCAGCCCCTAGTTGTTGAATTTTAAGTCCAGATTTTAGAAACTGCCATGGGGGCATTGGGTTGTAACCTAACTTGGTTGTTTGTTGTGGACTGTAGTTAACACACTAGAGATTAAAAACTGTATGGTTCAATTACTGAGCATTAAAGAGATGTTTTACCGTCTTATGGGGCCTCTCTGCTTTTTTACTTTGTTTAGGTGCTAGGGATTTAACAGCCCAGGCCCCTGGGCATGCTAGGTGATCACACACTCAGCACCAAGCTATATTTCCTGCCCTCTATTTTTTATAGCAATTCTTCAGGGTGAAAAATATTAGGTCAGGTTAGAGTTGCATATTAATTGAAAATTATAACCTCAATTTTGGATATCTAGTCTAGATTTGAAAATAGTGACTTAACATGACCAGGAAATATGTTTTTTGTCTCCTTTTTCATGAATTTAATGCCTCTGTCTCTGAGAAACATGTTTGTAAATGAACCACTAAATATTTTGCTTGCAGGAAATTTGGTGACTTATAAAGAAGTTTTTGTGGCTATTTTGGTTTTGAAGATTAAGCATTAGGGTAAAAAACTAGACACTTAAAAGGGCATGAAATAGTTTTAAAAATCTTTCCTTAATATAAACTTCTGCCTCGAATGTTATTGAAGATGTTAGCCATAAGAATTAGCTTTGACACATGCAGATTACTGTCCTTGTCATCTTTTTTTTTTAAATCTGGGGACTGAACCCAAGGTCTTGTATATGGTAGGCAAGGTACCACTGAGCTACAACCCTCCCTCCACTCACCCTTTTTTTTTTTTTTTAATTTTGAGGCAAGATCTTGTTGCCTAGGCTAGCCTTGAAACTTGTGATCCTTCTGCTTCAGAGTCCTGAGTAGCTGGGATTATAAGTTTGTGCCACCACTCCCAGCAACTTGCCTGTAAGTTTTGAGTTTGTGTGTCACCAAAAGCAACCAAAGTTAATAATGACTCCCTCACTCTACTTGGAAAGGCCTATTTTTTCGTTATAATAGTTGGGAAAAATCAAGATTTTGAGTCACCAAATGAGATCAAAAGGTGGTTGTGGAAAAGTAACTTGGCAAATGTTTTATGAAAGGTTAGAAGCTCATTGAAAGGTATCTTGAATTATTTTGTGTTTTATTGTCTCATTTTGAGTGCTTTTTTTTTTTTTGCATTTTTGTCTAAATGAAGGTTGGGAAAAATTGTTTTGATAATGAGTTTCTCTACAGGATTAGAATGTACCTTATATGATACTGATGAAGAATTAATATCCAGGATTTGCTATTTTGTGTGCATTATTTGACTTGAATAACTGTAGCATCTAAAATTGTTGCTTGTGTTTGAAATTTAATGGATTAATTTTTTTAATACTTAGATGGATTTCATTTGGAGATAAAATGCCATTTTCAAGATGTAGATGAATTTTAGCAATTTCTCATCTCTCTTAAAAGGTGTATACCCTCTCAGTGTCTGGAGACCGGCTGATTGTAGGTACAGCTGGCCGCAGAGTGTTGGTGTGGGATTTACGGAACATGGGCTATGTGCAGCAGCGCAGGGAGTCTAGCCTGAAATACCAGACTCGCTGCATAAGAGCATTTCCTAACAAGCAGGTACTGATCTACTCTTTCTCCAGTTCTGGTATTTGAGAATAATATCTTATATGATGATAATTTGGCTAATACTTTCAAGGTGTTTTTCTTTTTTGAGTAGTGACTTAGAATTTGCTGTTAGGAAAAAAAATTGCTGTTAGGTATATTATTACTTAACACTTTAAACAATCTCATGTTAAAAGGTAATTTGTTAATAACATGCATTTTAGAGAAGACCTTAATGTTCAGAGAGGTTAAATAATCTAAATGGGATCACTCAATAGTTAGAATAGAAGTCTTTGGATTTTTCTGTTGATTCTGATCATTCATGTAAAATAATTTAAGAGTTTTGCAGATATTTCAGTTTACAGACCAGTGAATTAAAACAAATCTGAAAATCTGTTTATAGGATTATTTTCTTTTTGCCTTTTTTTAATTGAAATAATAATTGTTCTTTCTTCCATCTGACAGTAGAATTTTGATTTTCTGAACTCCACTGAGGTTAGAGAGGTAGTGTCCCTTACGTAAAGACTAATTCTATTTTGTATGTGTACGCGTGTGCATGTTGTTCTGGGATTGGAATCTAGGGCCTCATGTATGCTAGGCAAACACTATCACTGCATTATATTCCCAGCCCTACAGACTAACTTTTGATATATAGGGTGAATTGCTTTCCATCTTCATTAAGAAGACTAGCTTGTTTATTAGTGAGCTCTTTCCTACCCCCAATTCATAAAGTTATAAGGGGAGCTGGTAATGCTGTAAGTTACAATAGGAATTTTGCAGGAGAAAAAGTCATTAGAAATCAGCAGGTATGTTTGAAATCATGGCGGCTGTCATTTAGTGTTGTGGAATTTGAAGCAGTTGTTAAGTCAGTTATTCTCTTGGTTTTTTATCTCAAAAGGCCAGTATCTTATATGGTCATCACAGTTCTTTTCCAGGAAAGTATAAATTTTTCATCCCTGACAAGGAATTGCAGTTAGGTGAAACTTTGGGATTTTAAGTATGTGATTAAAGGATTATTGTATTATAGAAATTATTTTTATTTCTTCCCTTTTTTCTTTAAAGTCAATTTATTTATATACTTTTCTTGTGCTGGGGATTGAACTCGGCCTTGTACATGCGAGGCAAGCACTGGAACAGCTGAACTATATCCCAGCCCCTGTTTTTATTTATTTATATTTAAAATTTTCTGTCAGACTGTCTCTACTTCATAATGGAAATTTAACATAGATTTTTACTGATTTTTTTTCTCATAAGCAGTTTTTAGGAATAACTCTTTTCTGTCTCGAAAGGATTGAAAAAAATGAAGATTGAAAACAGATTTTATATTCAGCATATTAAGTTTTATAGCATGTTGTCATATCATGGAAAGGTGAGAAAAGGTTTGAAATTGTAAACCATTTTTGACCATTCCTGAAGTGTCTGCTGTGTGTAAACCTGACTAGCCGTGGTAAATTCAAGAGGTGGAACAACTGAAATGCAGGACTGGTATTTCAGTCTATTTGGGTTATTGATGCTCCCAGTGACAGAAACACAGTTCTTAACAGTTGTTAGAGATGAAAAGGCATAGAACAATAAAATAATATATTTAACTAAGGGAACAAATTTGAGTACCTTCTGGACAGGAAACATAAATGGTACTAAAAGACTTTAAAAATTCTTGTTTAGGTTTGATAAAATAGTTGGATCTTTCTGATTATCATGTGCAAAACACAGTGAAGAAAGCAAGTGATGACAGCCTTTTTTTTTTTTTGTTTTAAGATAAAACAAATGAATGTTTTAGCTTTTTAGAGTTGTCATAATTGTCAGTATAGCTTAAACATTTTGTTAAAACCTGGCCGTACTTTTTTCATTTCTGAAAGAGTCATCTTTCTTTGGGATGGATTGAATTTGGGAACTAGTGCCTTGTTTATGGAAGCTGGTTTACCATTTTTGTCCTCTGGTTTGCTCTTGACAGGGCTATGTATTAAGCTCTATTGAAGGCCGGGTGGCAGTTGAGTACTTGGACCCAAGCCCTGAGGTACAGAAGAAGAAGTATGCTTTCAAATGTCACAGACTAAAAGAAAATAATATTGAGCAGATTTACCCAGTCAATGCCATTTCATTTCACAATATCCACAATACATTTGCCACAGGTAAAGTATGGCAAGCTAACTTATATTTAATTATTATGATTATATGGTTTTTAAAATTGAACATTATTTGGGCTTAGAGTTATTTTTAAAATTTGGGCTTTTTTTTTTTTTAACTATTTAAGGAAAAATATCTGCAGCACTTCTTGGGGGAAATGTAACTTAAATGATCTTAAAAATTAGATGTTTAAGATAATGGTGTTAACCAATTTAACTATTTTGAAATTACTTGCAGGTGGTTCTGATGGATTTGTAAATATTTGGGATCCATTTAATAAAAAACGACTGTGCCAGTTCCATCGGTACCCTACCAGCATCGCATCACTTGCCTTCAGCAATGATGGGACTACACTTGCAATAGCATCATCATATATGTATGAAATGGATGACACGGAACATCCTGAAGATGGTATCTTCATTCGCCAAGTGACAGATGCAGAAACAAAACCCAAGTGAGTATGCTTCACCTGTATTTGAGCCTTTTCTTGCATTCAACCCAGGATTTATTAATTTTTCTAAATTCATGAATAGCATTGTTGATGCCTGCTCGATATTACAGCTGACTGTAGGGTTGGAGTTGATTTTATCTTGTTCTCCCAAGCTTTCAATATCCGTAGGTTGATAGACGTCTGATGGATAAAATTGTGCCTAGTTGTTTTGTAGAGAAGAATGTCAAACTCTCATTCTTCTTGAATAGACTCTATTATTTGAATCTCTGCAGTTATTACTAGCTCATTGCTTCAAAATTAAGTTGAGGAATTCAAGAATAATTTATTTTAGTAAATTCTATTTAAGATATTTAAGAATTTGAACTGCCAAAAACTTCCCTCTCCACAGAGGTCATTTCTATAATATTTACACAAAGCAAATGACCTTCAGGTCTTATTAAAAACCCAGAATAAGATGCCCTTGCCTAGAATAGCAAATTTTCTTAGTTTTGAAATTTTCATAGATGTCTTTGGCTCTTGGTTGTAATTGTTGACTGAGAGGAATCATTTGCATTTTTCCATATCAATAAGGCAAAGCTTTTTACTTTAGTAGCCTCTACCATGCTTATGGAAAAACTGATACTTAGGCCTGTGTTACTATAAAATGCCCATAGTGTCTTTGTACGATTTTGTGTCCCTGTGTCCAGGCCCTTGAAGGAAGTCCTCAGTAAATATATGTGGAATAACTGAATGTTTTCAGGATTCTTATGCTTTTCTCAATTAACATGGGTATGGTACCCTTGCTAAATCAGTTGAGCCCCTGAGAGGGGACAGAATGTTGAATATTCAATATTAGAATATTTGACTGTAGAAAAGTCTTAGTATGTGAAGCCTGTTGGATAAAGGGCTGTGTTTACATTTGATCTGTCACTTTTGTATCTCTTGTCCTGGCCGGCCATTTTGATCTCATGCTCTTCTTTTTTTCTTTTGAACTTGTAGGTCACCATGTACTTGACAAGATTTCATTTACTTAAGTGCCATGTTGATGATAATAAAACAATTCCTACTCCCCAATGGTGGATTTATTACTATTAACAAAGAAACCAGGGAAAATATTAATTTTAATATTATAAGAACCTGAAAATAATGGAAAAGAGGTTTTCTTTTTTTCTTTTTCTTTTTTTTTTAAATGAATAATTTCCTAAATGCATGAGATGGTTTGATGGTTTGCTGCATTAAAGGTATTTGGGCAAACGAAATTGGAGGGCAGTGACTGCACTTTTAAGAATTAGTTTTGACCTTGATGATTTTTGTTTCCGCTGTGGAAATAAATGTTTGTAAATAAATAGAGTTAATAAAAATCCCTTTGCATTCTTTCTGGACCTTAAATGGTAGGGGAAAATGCTCTTGAGCTATTTCTTTTTCTGGTTGTAGCTGCTAATTCTAAAGCTGCTTCAGACTGCCTCACGAGGAGGTTAATCTACAATTAAACAATATTTCCTCTTGGCTGTCCATTATTTTCTGAAGCAGATGGTTCATCATTTCCTGGGCTGTTAAACAAAGCGAGGTTAAGGTTAGACTCTTGGGAATCAGCTAGTTTTCAATCTTATTAGGGTGCAGAAGGAAAACTAATAAGAAAACCTCCTAACATCATTTTGTGACTGTAAACAATTATTTATTAGCAAACAATTGATCCCAGAAGGGCAAATTGTTTGAGTCAGTAATGAGCTGAGAAAAGACAGAGCATATCTGTGTATTTGGAAAAATAATTGTAACGTAATTGCAGTACATTTAGACAGGCATCTATTTGGACCTGTTTCTATCTCTAAATGAATTTTTGGAAACATTAATGAGGTTTACATATTTCTCTGACATTTATATAGTTCTTATGTCCATTTTAGTTGTCCAGCCACTGGTGATTAAGGTTAAAATGAAAAAAATTATAGTGCGAATGAGACTCATTTCAAAGTAATTCCTTAAATCAGAACACGAACTCAGCTTGGCCTATTCTGAGTAGTTCCAAATAGTATTATACAGTCACGCTTTTTATTTTTAATTTATATTATTTGCAAATGTATATCTTTGATTAGGATTTAGACTGTTACTAAAATTTTATTTTATCCATGATGTATTTTTTTTAATTCTTTGATATAGAGAAGGGTCTTATTTTTTAAGTATTTCAGTGAAAAATGAGTTCATTGTGAACGCATCTTTTGAAATGTATTTTCTTCATTGCAGGTCCACCTAATCATCTCGTGAAAATGGTTTCTCTATGGAAAGCTTTGTTTGCTTCCTACAAATACATGCTTATCCCCTAAGGGATGTGTTATAGTCATTGTGGACATGTTATTTAGTATGTGGATTTGTTTTTTGTTTTACAAGAAATTTGCCTGTTTATTTTTTAATAGATTGTTTAGAATGAGGAGTCTGTGTCCTTAAGCAGTAGTGTGAAGAATTCCTCCCATCATCCCCCAAGTAAGCCCAGTTGCTGTTTATGAGCAGTTCCAGTTTTTTTGTAGTATAATCTAAACCTGTTATTTCCCTGCTGTATAATAAATCAGATTCGGAACACTTAAATGTTGGATGTTTTTAAATATTGGTAATGAATGTAATTTACTACATAAAAAGGCTTCTGTAAAGCAAAACTCTTCATCAAGGGCATGTTGAGGATGACATTTTACCTTTAAGTCCACTCTGCTTCATTTAATTATGTCTATTCTGATGTATATTGGGGCTTCAGTCCTGGATAAAGTGATGTGTTGGAGTTCAGCCATTTTCCTGGTGCCCTTTTGGAGGCTCCGCAGGGCCCTGAGCCATTCCCTGGCCTCCCTCAGGATGGGCCCTCACTGCGGCAGCCTCTGGTCTCCTCCTGGCATGGTGTTTTCTTAGTGGTGCCAGTGCTGTGGAGCTCATGCAGCTCATACATCCCTGTGCTGATGAAATCATCGTCCACATGCAGAGAGCCAAATGACAGGCCCTTCTGGACTTATCCATCAAATGCTAAATCAAAGTGAAGCCCTTGGGATGGTAAATAATGTAATAGCCAGAGACTAACTGATGGTATTGGTTCTTTAGTGTGATTATGTGCTTTTAAAAGTCATAACCACTTGGTTGAGGACAGAGCATAAATTTAAAACATTGTATAACTGAAAGAGAATTAATACAGTGTTGTTAAAGGTGACCAAATTAAAGCCATGTGTGGACCGGTTTCTGAAGTTGTGTAGGAGAGTTTTTTTTTTTGGTGGTTCCATCTGAGTGTCCTCTTATCTCTTAAAATCCAATATGCCTCCCTGTTTCCCCTGCATACCACTTAACCAGCTCCTTTTCATAATTGCCTGTTCATGATTATAGCCACCTTCCCCCCCAATTACCCAGTTGTGGTTAACTTGGCTTTTTAATATCAGTTTCTTATATATATGTTAAGTATCTCAGGTTTATCCTTCTTCCTACTGCTTCTGTTATGTGTCCTTCTTGTTGAATGCTGAAGTCCTTAGTCTCTGCCCCAAGTCCTGTCTTCAGGAACAAATATTTAGCTGTGATCCAAGTGAGAAAGAAATTTTGAACTACAGTCTGGAACATATGTGAAGACAAGGTTCATAAACGTTACTTGCCCTTCCTTCATGTGATGTACCTGGTGTATGTTTATTTTTTTTCTCTTTCATTTAAATGCTGGTTATGGTGCTCTGAACTGATTTTTATAACAGAACACATTGCCACCTGTAATTTGCAGAAATTGCTCAGTACCTTCCAAGATTTTAAAAAACTTTTACATCATGCCATACTTGGAATCCTCTAGTGCTTCTTATTTTCATTGTGGCTCTTCAGTATCTACATAAGAAGGCTAGCTCCTTCCAAAACCTTTGTTGAGTATTCTCAGAAAGTTGGGAGACTAAACTTTATTGGGAATTCTAGGTAGAAGAAATGGTTCTGAGTCCACAGTGTACAGATTTAAAGATGTATTAGCTAGTGATTCTTTGTTCTATGGGAAACCCAGGCTTTTTTGTAAGAACTGAGGTCACATTGTCCCGTTTTAGCTTTGGCATTCAAGCTCCTCAGTATTGTACCTTTGTAATCTGTTTAATTCTAATGTTTCCTAAGGCTTTTTTTGTTTGTTTTTCTCCATTCTTTTGGTACCAGAGATTGAACCCAGGGACACTTAACCACTGAGCTATCCCAGTACTCCTTATTTTTATTTTGAGCTAGGGTCTTGCTAAGTTGCTGAGGCTGACCTTTAACTTAGGATCCTCCTGCCTCATCCTCCTGAGTCACTGTGATTATAGGCATGCACCACCATGCTTAGTGGCGTTTTTATTTTTAGTGAAAATAAAGATTCTTTGGTTAGGTAAAGCTAGTTCCCCTCTCTAGATGGGGATTCAGCATGCATTAGGCTACTGAGAGCTTGGAGAAATCCAGCAGTAAAGAAGTCTTTCTATGGGCTGGGGATGTGGCTCAAGCGGTAGCGCGCTTGCCTGGCATGCATGTAGCCCGGGTTCGATCCTCAGCACCACATACCAACAAAGATGTTGTGTCCGCCGAGAACTAAAAAATAAATATTAAAAATTCTCTCTCTCTCTCTCCTCTCTCATTCTCTCTTTAAAAAAAAAAAAAGTCTAAATTTGTTTGATTTGTCATCCCCCACATTCCTTCTTTGTCAAATCTACTTCTTGCTCCTGTTGCACTGTACCCTCCAATCATTTTATAATTCACCACTCCTAGAAAGCACTGGGGTTCTGAAAATGCTGAGAGTCTGACTAGTTGCTTCATTGTAATTCAGGGGCTTGTATTGATTCCCAAATCACAGTTTTTGCTTCTGGATTGCTCTTTCAAGTTTTTTTTTTTTTTTTTTTTTTTTTTTTAATATTTTGTAGTTGTTGTTGGATACAGTATTTTATTTTTATGTCGTGCTGAGGATGGAACCCAGGACCTTCCACGTGCTAGGCGGGTGCTCTACGGCTGAGCCACTATCCCAGCCCCATCTTTCAAGTTTTAATTTGAATCATGCAAGGTCCTGTTCAAGGTCCTTTTTTCCATGTAGTCCTCCATCCTTGTTGTAGCTCACAAATATGTATGCCCTACCTCAAAACCTACATGAAATGAAGTACCTTCTACTTCTGTACCTTTGGAGGTACTTGCTTATACTGTATGGCGCTTAGGAGCAGGGACTACATCTTTTTGTCTACTCTGGCATGTGAATGTTGGAATACTTTAATATTGTTGAAGTGATTTATTTATTTATTTATTTAGAAACTTAAAGGGGCTGGGGATGTCGTTCAGTTGGTAGAGTGCTTGCCTAGCATACACAGGGCCCTGGGTTTAATCCCAGCACCACAAAACAAACGAAAACTTGAAATATAGTTTTGGAATGTAGATAATTTGGTACCCTAGATATGACCTGAGCCTATTAAGTTTATAAAGTAATTATAGAATTAACTCTTAAAAATTGAGATAACACAGATGCAGAAATTATGATATAATCCTATGATGGAGGATAAGCTTTTTTTGTTTTTCTTGGCAGGGCAGGGGCTTACTGGGGATTGAACTCGGGGGGCACTCAACCACTGAGCCAGATTCCCAGTCCTATTTTGCATTTCATTTAGAGTCGTTCTCACTGAGTTGTTTAGTGTCTCTCTTGCTGATGCTGGCTTTCCTCTGGTAATCCTCTTGCCTCAGCCTCCCAAACTGCTGGGATTACAGGTGTGTGCCACTGTGCATGGTGAGGATAAGATTTTTTAGCTTCATTTGGTTAAAATTGGCTAAAATACACCTATTTACATATGTGCTTTTTATGGATGTATGTATTATGGTGTGGTTTTGGTGTGTGTATATTGAATGGATCTGTCACTTCACACAGTTAACCATTCTTTGTGGGTGTGGTGAATTAAATTTCAAGTATATAGTACTTATATTATTAACTATTGTCACCTTGTATATTAGATCTCCAGAACTTATTCATCTAATAGGAGATGTCTACTTTTAGCATTTTGATTTCTCTCTATTCCTAAGGATTTTCTGGGCTATTTCTCCATGAATAAAATTGTTAACCAAATATGAAAAATACCTGGGTGGATGAATTTGAAGATTTTGAGATGTTATGAATTATGGTATAGGCCACATTGCTTTGGGGAGCTATCCTAGGTACCTGGTCACCCCCTGGTGCATCAGAAGGCTGGATGCAAAAAATCTGTGACCATGACCATGGGAATTCCCCCATGTGGACAGGAAACAGCAACTTCACATTTGCATCCTTGGTGTCATATGGCCAGCCTGAAGCTGCTCCAAATGGCTGATGCCAGTTCTACAGTTAGCTGCTTCTCACATAGGCTTTTGCTCTTTTTGCTGTTCTAGGGTAAAGGGCTGCTGGTATTTATATATTTCCCTATGGCTGAAATGCTCCTATGCAACAATGGGGGCCAGTTAGTACTTCATATGATTTTTGGCTTATATACCTATGCTGCTTGATGCACTTAATATATTATGAAAATTCTCTCAAATTTTTCTTATTTTTAATGGTCAACTAATTAACACTTGAGTCTTTTGAACAAACCTTTAGTGCCTGCTGTGTGCCAGTCATGCTAGGTGTTGGGACACCAGTGACAATAGATAAGGTTCCTGCTCTCATTGAGTGTGCTTGATAGATCAATATGTGGGCAGAACACAGACTGATGCTATGATACCATTGTGTGGCCACATTTTGTTTTTAAAGAACTTGGCTAACTGGTCCTTAAAACTATTACCCTGTTACCAAAGGAGTCAGCTAAGTTTGGTGATTGCTCAGCCAGGAATGTGGCTCACTTGTAGAGTGCTTGGTGGCATGTGTAAAGCCCTGGGTCTGACCCCAGCACCACCTCCCCAAAACAGTTGGTTTTTGTACCTTTTTTTTTATATATTTATTTTTTAGTTATAGGTGGACATAATATCTTTTTTGAGAGAGAGAATTTTAATATTTCTTTTTTTTTTTTTTAGTTTTCGGCAGACACAACATCTCTGTTTGTATGTGTTGCTGAGGATCGAACCCGGGTGGCACGCATGCCAGGCGAGTGCGCTACCGCTTGAGCCACATCCCCAGCCCCATAATATCTTTATTTTGTTTTTATGTGGTGCTGAGGATCCAACCCAGTGCTCATGTTTGCTAGGCGAATGCTGTACCTCTGAACCACAACCCAGCCCTGGTTTTTGCTTTTAAATCTAAGATCACCTAACCAGTTTACTCAAGCACTGTGATAACCAATACACCAGAAAACAATTTGGGTAGAGAGTTATTCAAGAATCTGGCTAATTCACCCCCTATCCCGCCTCCACCCCCCTTTGTGGTACTAGAGATTGAGCCCAGGATGCTCTACCACTGATCTACACCCCAACCCTTTTTTATTTTTTACTTTGAGATCAGGTCTCACTAAGTTGTTCAGGCTGACCTTAAACTTGTGTCCTTCTGCCTTGGCCTCCCACATAACTGCCATTACAGGTAGGTACCACCTGGTTGATTTGGCTAGTACTTCAGAGAATTAGAAGCATAGCATCTTGTCAAATCTTTAAGCCTCCTGAACCTCTCGGAGCCTGTCACTCTTCCAGAATTGAATCTCTTAGGCAGCATGACATGGCAGTGTGAATCTTGGAGTTGAGCCTTTGAATCCTGACTTTACTGCTATATTCCTTGCATCACTAGCCAAATTAATTTAAATAATAATGTCTTCATCTGTAAAATGAAGGTAATACCTAGCTTATAGAATTTGAACAAATACTTAAAAATATTTATCAGGGTGCCCCAGACACAGCCAATGAATAGCAAATCTCTGCTCTTGGAATGAAAAATAATCTATCACTCAGATATAATTGGTCAGCTGACAGATTTTTTTTTCTCTTATAAATTTATAGTTCTCATATAACTATTGGATCTTATTAAATATGCCAGCAAATGCTTTTAAAAAATATTTTAAACATTTAGGAAGACTCAAGATCAGATCCATAAAATACCATCTTGATTTTAAAATGTACAATATTTTGCCATTTTCATCTTTTAAAATGAAATTTTGCACATACTGAAATGTCATTGTACCCCTCCTCACCCCATTCCCATTTTTAATTTTTCTTAAGTATTTTTGTTTATTTGTACTTATCTTTTGTAGTATCCATATACAAGATGTATTTTGGAGTTTTGAAAATATCCATGAATGATAGTTCCTGTCCTGGAATGAGCCCATCCTCCTTCAACATCACACATGGTTAAGAGATGTGATAGAGGGGCTGGGGTTGTGGCCTAGTGGTAGAGTGCTTGCCTAGCACATGTGAGGCACTGGGTTCAAACCTTAGCACCACATAAAAATAAAAAATATTTAAAAAATGTGATAGAAGGAAAGGGTAGAAAGAAGAAAGCTACAAATGACTCAGCAGCAGCAAAGTTGCCCAGGGGAGTGGCAAAGCTACGTACCTCTTTCTAACAGATCAACCTTCATGACAAAAGGAATGGCAGCTGTCTCTACCACTGACCTCAACTCCCAGCCCTTTTTATTTTTGTCTTTTAAGGATGGAAACTGTATAACAACTAGAAGTTGTTTATTTCCTCCAGGAGACTACTAGTGTGTTAATAGTATTCAGTAGTTTGGTTATAAAAAAATATCACATCTCTGTTGTCAGTCTGGAGAGCAAACACAACTGAAGTTTCGTGGTGGTTCTCCTTTGATTTCTCCACCTCGGTCTTTGATATGTCTCTGGGTGGCCCATCTTTCACTTGGGAAAGTACTGATTTAAGCCATTAGGACTAGTTACAGCAGTTTCCTTTCAAAATGGCACCTGGCTAACATTGCTTTGGAACTAGTGCTGGGAGAAATGGAAGCTGCTGCTCTGGTGGCTACAAATACCAATTGGACCATTGAGTTCAAAGGCACTTTCCCCTGGATCAGTTGTAACAGTGCTTTCATTTTTGAAGGATACCCTCAGAACTTGTCCTGGGTTGTTGTAGGGCACTGGTTTTTTAGTTAGCAAGGGTTTTGTGTCCTGATTGGGGGAGAGGAAAAAAAATGAAGGTAAAAACTAAACTGATTCATAGAGGACTATAATTCAGACAACATGACTTGTTAGCCTGCTTATTAATATACCTCAGGATTTGGCAACTGGTCTTCAGACTTACTTTAAATGAAAAGCAATTGATTTTATTTTGTTGTTTTATTTTCCTTGAATACACTTCTGGTGGTATGACTTTCCAAATTACCCGAGTTGAATAGAGAAATGGAAAAAGAAATGCGTTACTGACCTTTAATGTAGCAGGGTGTCATTAAGTAATTGAAGGTTCATTTCCCATGGCTTTTTTCATTAACTAATTTCCCAAGAAATATTCTTTCACCTCTGACCATATTAGCCAACTATGTGCAGTTAACACAAACCTGAAGAAGCCATACAAATTAGACCCACTGGTCTCCAAAGCACCTAAGTTTGCTTTTCCAATGTTGTAATGAAGTACCTTTCATCCCCTTTTATAGGACTCTGTTATAGGCTATTGCAGTAATTTAAAACCTATGTACCTAGACTCCTGACCTTGTTATAACATCACTTTATAATTCTCAAAATACTTGGCTCTTGAAGATTTTCTTAGCACTAGCCATGTATTCTTAAAGAGCCCAGACAATTTGTCTTCAGTGTTATATTATCCATATCTCCTCAGCTGTTAAGGTCTAGCATTACTATTGAGTTGCCTGCGGGGGGGGGGGGGGGGGCTCCAGCTCTTTGATTATTTCACTGCTCAACATGGCATTCAGTTATTAGCGTTCTCCACTTAAAAACCTTTTCTTGGAAGAATGGCAATATACAACTTCATCAAGCTTCAGATATAGAAGTGGCTCTCTTGCTGGGTTCATTGTTAGTTCATTAAGATTGCTGGTGATGCTGTGGACAATAATGGCTTTCCATATGTAACTCTAGCATAGAGATTATCATGGAAGAAGACAAGCATATGGACAATTAGCCTCTCAACATATTGCCCTTTGTTGCTGTTCATCAGGTGAATGCTGACCTTCCAGTTAACAGCAGAAGTCTAGAATGGGCATTAGTGTTGAGAACTTGGTACTTGTTGGCTTGGCAGTCTGCTTATTTTACTTATACTGATAGAATGTACCATTAAGTGTTAGACTTCTTCACCTTTACTTTGGCTAACATACCACTTCAAAACATCCTGTACTGGCCAGGTGCAGTGCATATGCCTATAATCCCAGCCACTTGGGAGGCTAAGTCAGGAGGAACACAAGTTCCAGGTCAACTTTAGCAACTTAGTAAGACCCTCTCTAAAATTAGAAGGGCTGGAGGCTGGACATGATGGCACATGCCTGTAACCCCATCGGCTCAGGAGGCTGAGGCAGGAGGAAAAAAACACTTTTTTTTTTCTTTTTAAGTTATAGGTGGACACAGTAATCTGTATTTTTATGTAGTGCTGAAGATCGAACCCAGTGCCTCAAGTGTGTTTGGCGAGTGCTCTACCTCTGAGCCACAACCCCAGTGCAAAAAACCATTCTTTACTTGTGCTGCCAGTCATTACCCAAGCTTTTGCTTTTGACTTACCTGAAACTATCAAAGTTAGAGAAATCTCATTTATTTTACCCCTAACAAAATTTATGGTAAATTGGGAGGAAAAGTAAGATCAGAGAGGATATATTTAATTCCTGAATAGTGAATTCTTTGCAGATATTAACACATTATTAAAGTGATATTTGAGTCTGTACAGTGAACAAGGCGTCTACCTGAGCATGCTTGACTAGTTACTTCTATTATCCAGACTGAAAATTTAATATTTCTAAACATACTTTTTGGTTGAAAACAGATTTACCCAAAACCTCCAATCTGGTGATTTAGAACAACTCTCCATGGACATATGTAGAGTAAATTAGCATTGTTGAATGAATTAAGAAATCAGACTAACTCAAAAATTTAAATTTGAAATTTTAATTGAGTCAAGGCAAAATTTTACTTTGGCCACCAAAATTTCAGAAAACATTTTCTAATTAGGGAATAATCCCTGAAATAATTAGAACCTAGGAGAGAGGATTATTTTTTCTTTTCTTTTCTATTTATTTATTTATTTATTTATTTATTTTAAAGCAGCAGATTTTTTTAAATATTTATTTTTCAGCAGACACAACATCTTTGTATGTGGTGCTGAGAATCGAACCCGGGCCGCACACATGCCAGGCGAGTGCGCTACCGCTTGAGCCACATCCCCAGCCTCTATTTTTTCTTTTACATAGGCAATATTCCTGAACAATTTCAGCTTGTTAATTTACATTGGTTTCTCCCTAACTAGAACTCAGTGGAGTGAATGAGAAGAAAAAATATGAGGGAAAGTTATTTCTTTGTCTTTCTTTCGGTACTGGGAATTGAACCCAGGGCTGTTTTGCCACTGGGCTAATCCTAGCCCCTCATTATTTTTTATTTTGAGACAAGGTCTCACTGAAATCTTGAGGGCCTTCCTAAGTCACTGATGCTGATCTTGAACATATCCTCCCTCCTCAGCCTCCTGAATCGTGGGGATTACCAGGTGTGTGCTACTGTGCCTGACAGGAAAGTTATTTGTTAATACTTGTTACTGCAAGCATCTAATTGTAGATTTGTAATTAAGGGCACACATGGTTGTAAAAGGTCCTGCTTTTTTGATAAAAGAACCTAGCAAGACAGAAAAGATGATGTGTAGGATGGGGTGACAGCTCTGCCAAAATGTAAGCCTATATAGTATTTGTGGGTAGCATTGGTATTATTTTTGTGAGATAGGGATTAATCTTGTTTTTGTTAGCTTCAGAAATGTAAAGATGGGGAATTAGAAACTGAAGAAATTAGTTTGAAATAAGCCTCCTGACCTACATTAAAAGCCACTGAATGGTGGCGGGTTGTGTCAAGTCTTGGGCATCTAAAGAATGGAGATCTAAAAGGGTTTTTAGGGCCTCACCTTTTCCTGAATGCTGAGGGCCCCATAGAAACTATGGAGTCATGGCCATTCTTATGATGGAATCATCCATCACTGTCGATTATTTGCTGGAAAAAAATATCTTTCCTTCATGAGAACCTTATGATCCTCAGAGATTAAGAAGTCTGGCCAGGCTGAATGACAACGGCCGTGCCATTCAAGGTATTCTCTTGGCCACTGCTCACAGATCTGTAATTTGGGGTTTGTCTTTTTTTCTTCTTCTTTGTTTCTCTCAGTTCTTTTCTTTCTCCCTCCTTTTTTTCCCTTCAATCCACAACCAGATAATAGAAGGCATTTGTGCCAAAGGGTATTTAGGAAAATGTGGCCATTAGCTGGTAGGTTTTGAAACATGCTTGAGACTCCTTTGTGCCATCTGGTCCCAGTGGTATGAGTATATCAGCCCACTGCATGCCCATAAACCAGGGACTGGGTCTGATCTAGCATATGTATGCCATGAAGTAGCTGGGCCTCTTGAAAATGCTATGACACAGCCTGTTTTCCTTCCTGTTTGTTAAAACCCTAAAATGTGGAGTGTGCAGGGATTCTGTCAGGCAGCAGCTTAGGAGATGCTCTTATTCCCACTTCTGGGCTCAGCTCTGGTTACCTGAACATAGGATTTCAAAAGACTGTCTGAGGGTACCCCTGGATGTTAAATATGCATAGTAATAAGATGGCTATTTGAATGGTATCTAGATTTTCCAATTTTTTGAAGAGAGGATGACAGGGAAATATTCTGGGCTTGTTTTCTTTCTTTTTTTTTTTTGGTGCTGGTGATAGAACCACCCTGGCCCTTACGCATGCTTGGCCGGTGCTCTATTACTGAACTATATGCCTACCTTTGAGCTTGTTCTTGAAGCAATTTTTTTTTTAACCCTGAAATAAGACTTTATTAAAAAAAAATTGAGCAGTGATGACAGATTTGGGCTGGTTTTCAGCAGGCGTGTTGCTTGGGGGATCATGTTTGAAGACCTTGGGTTACCTTCTGACCACATTTCAGTCATGGCTCTAATCACATCCTCAGCCATTTGAATTATTTAGCATCTTTTTGAAATTACATTTTTTATTCTAATTATATGACAAAGATATATACCATGAAATATTTATCAGGTAATTATGATTAAAATGTGCAGTCTCCCCAAAGATGTGAATGATCACTTTTGAGTATTCTATATTTAATTAAAGAGTGTGGTGAGCTGCTAGGTGAACTTGAGTAAGCCATGAACTATGTTTCCCAGCATCCTCTTCCCTCTCTGGTTCCAGGTTAGAGTTTCCAAAGAGAGAACTGGGAAGGCCAAAGAAAAGTAGTGACTTTTACTCTTAGATTTCTTTGCGGTCAGGTGCAGTGATGGTTTCAGAGGTACCTTCTGGATTCCCATATGTCCTTATTCTCTTCTCCACCCTGATGCCCAATGGGAGCCCATCACAACCAGATGCTTGTGCAGACCACAGGATGTTGGCTACACAGAGGTGTCTCACCAGCTCTCCTTTGCAGTTCTTTTGGTGGTTGGCCATTACTGCTGATTATCCTTGCAGAACTTCACTTCCCTTCCTGCGTCCCCCATGGCTATACAAGTTCGGATTCTTGAAATAAAGCCCTGCTCTGTGACCATGGTATCACTCCCATCTGAGCCTTGACAAAAGTAGGAGAATTAAGAGTCAACTTGAGTCTTTTTTCAAAAGGACTTCCATTCTTTCAGAGCCTTTTGCTTTCAAATTTATGAAAAGCAAGTGCTTATTTAGAGATGGATGAAGGTGCTAAACCTTTCTGGTTTTGGTCTCTAGGACATAATGAAGTATTTTTTATCCTGTGAAGATGGCCTTTTTGACTTCTAAAGCTAGTTTTGTCCTAATCCAGACACATTTAGATTTGTGAAGCTTCCAAGTCAATACTGACCACGTGTCTATTTCTGTTGTTTATTTCTTCCACCCTTTAATATGAATGATCTTTAGGCTTTTAGGGCCAATGGTGGGGATTTTTTTTTATTAGAGGTCTAAGTTTTATCTAGATCAATAATACAGCAAATCCAATTTGTTGACCCCTCACTCAAGAAAAATGCCTTAATGTGCCAAGCTTAGTGGCCAAGAAACTGGTCCTTTTGTGGGTCACTTTTGTTTTTCAACAGATTCATTCATTCATTCATTCATTCATTTGTCCACTCATCTGTCTTCTGAGCCTAACCTTGGACATAGCATTAAGTTTGGGAGGGTGGACTGTATAGTAGACCTGCCAATTTGAATGTAGTTACTATAAGTCACTAAGTATGGGATTTGGGGTTATTACTTTTGAGTCTCAGTCTTTAAGTGCTGATACAAACAAGGCCTATTTTGTTGTATTATAAAGATTAGATAACAGTCATAAAGTGATTAGCACAGTGTGTGTATATTATCACTGCACAACTGCTATTATTATTCAAAGACAGGTCACATGTAATCTTTGTCTTAAAGTTTACTGGGATGGGACAGGCATTTAAGTCAGCAAAGTGACTTGAGGCTGTAGGAATGAGAGACATTAATTTGTGTCATTTAGAAATAAGCCTGCTTTCCCTGACCTAAGGAGGATATGAATGAGCAAACACACACATTAGAGCAAGTCCCAGAGTTACCCAAAGTAATGAAGCCAGAATTAGAAGGCAGATAGGCAAGGGCCAATCCAGAGGATGGAGGAATTGAAATGTTAATTCCTTTACAACCCTTTCTTCACCCTTATCAAGATAACCTGTCCCTGCTCCAACCTGTAGCTAAGGTAACCTGTCTACAGGAAGTTTTAAATTATGTCCCCTTCCTGCCCATATCATTCCACCTTGGCCCCTCCAGCCCATCTTCTCATCTTTGGGCCATCCCATCGTAGCATCTCCTAGTCCTAATCACCATATGCAGGAAGGAGAAAGATAGGAGAACAAAGGAAGAGGAGAACAAAGGAAGCCTAGGACATATAAAAAGGTAGAACACCCTCACTTATGGGGATACCAGGACACCAGGTATGGCCTCCTTCTGCCTCCTGGGAGAAGTCTATGTGACCCCTTTTTTAATAAACCCTGCTTGATATGCCTGCCTCGGTGTGCTTCTCTACTGTAATACCATAACACATGGGGAGCAGAACTGGTGGTGTCAGTAATTTCCACTTACCCCATATATCATTTCTTTTTGAGTCATCACATTTTTGTAATTCCTTCTTTCCCTTTATATATGTAGTCATTTTTCTCTTAAATCTTAAAAGATATTGGAGGTAGAGTGGGTGAACATTATGTGGATACATATAAAATTTAAACATACTACATAATCATTGTTGTTATCTCCCAACATATCTCATAGCATATCGTTTGCATAGGGGCTTTTTCAGTCCTGTGCCAAGACCTTTCCTTGAGAAGATACCCATAGCCACAGAAGTACACCCATGACACTTTCCCACCCTCAACACCTCTTCATATTTAAGTGAGATGGATACTTGACTCAAGGATATCTGATTTCCTGGGCTGGGGATGTGGCTCAAGCGGTAGTGCGCTTGCCTGGCATGCATGTGGCCCAGGTTCGATCCTCAGCACCACATACAAACAAAGATGTTGTGCCCGCCGATAACTAACAAATAAATATTGAAATTCTCCCTCTCTCTACCTCTCTCTCTTTTTTTCCTGGTTGAATTGAAGATAGTGAACTTGGGCTTTGGGTTTCAAGAAAGATGAGCTGGATCAATTGGAATTCACTTCTGGGGTACTTAATTGAGACTGAGTCCATTGGGTGTGGTCTCTATAGGTAGATGGAGGGTTCTGTAGAGTTGGGAGCAAGAGGCGTCAGTACTGATGCACAAGCAATCAAATGAGTAAGTAGAGAGGGGATAGAGGTGTGCATCGAGGAGCAGAGACCATGGGACGTCTGAGAAATGGGGATCTTCTGTTGAATTTGGCTTCGGGATATGATTTGCAATGACATCTAAGCTGTCTTCTATTGCATTTCTTACATACCCCAACTTTGTTGGGGTCTCTGGGGTGCAGTTCTGTAGGCTGGAAATTACTGATACCATTGGCATTTTTTTTTTCTGTAGGCATTTTTTTTTCTGTTCTGAATTGTATTTAGTAATTGTTCACCAGATATATGCTATCATTAAAAACTAGCAGCTTTATTTTTGGTGTTTGTTAAAAACCCTATTCGATTATCTTTTTAGTGTGTAAGGATGTTCAGTCTTGTGCCTTCAGCACTTGATGTGTGCAGTAGTCCTAAGGGAACCCAACGGGGGGAGGTGTGCTTTCCATGATCTGCGCTGGGAGAAGAGTTTTGTCAGAAACTGGGAATCAACAAGTTCATTTGAGAACTGCAGTGTAGCTGATGAAGATTCCCCTTTGAGCATGAATTGAAGTTCAAGGAAGAAAATTGACATAGCAGAAAAACATCTTGAAATCAGATGACCTTTGGAATGGAAAATTCTAAACCAGACAAACTGTGGCTCAGTTCCTGGCTTTGCCAGTGTCTACCTGTATGATCCTGGGCAAGTTTTCTGTGTCCTAGGCTGCAGCTGCCTCATGAGTTAAAAAAAATTAAAAAGGATTAAATGAAAATGTATGTAACATGTCTCATCTAGTTAGAGCTAAATACATGCTAAATAGTTATATATCTATAATAAAAATATATGTGTGTGTATGTGTATATATATAAACATATATAAAATCTTGGCTATTATATATTCATTTGAAGGTAGTTTTTGATAAAGCCAAAAACAAATGTAAGTTTCTATTTTTCCTCTTGGGCTACAGGAAACTCTCAGGACAATCATTAAATCTAATATTCTCTTCCTAATTTCCTAATCTGAAAGGAGTTTTATTTCAGATAGTACATTGTATGACTGTATTCCCCCTAACTCCTATCCTAATCCCAGGATATCTCTCTCTCTCTCTCTCTCTCTCTCTCTCTCTCTCTCTCTCTCTCTCTGTTTTTGTCTTGTGTGCTGGGGATTGAATCCAGGGCCTTGTGCATCCAAGGTAAGCACTCTACCAACTGAGTTATAGCCCTAGCGCCGATCCTAGTCTCTTCAGTAAAGTCTGAACTGCTAAATTGGGAATGGACAACCTACCTCTGAGGATGCCTGCTATGCTGTTTGGTGGAACAGAGTCCCTATGGCCACAGTGAGATGACACCTTACACCCATTAGCATGGCTATTATTAAAAATCCAAAAAGTAACAAGTGCTGGTGAGGATATGGAGAATGCAGTCCTGTACATTGTTGGTAGAAATTAAAATGGTGCAGGGCTGGGGATGTGGCTCAAGCGGTAGCACGCTCACCTAGCATGCGTGCAGCCCGGGTTTGATCCTCAGCACCACATACAAACAAAGATGTTGTGTCTGCCGAAAACTAAAAAATAAATATTAAAAATTCTCTCTCCCTCTCTCTCAAAAAAAAAATGGTGGAGTCTCTATGGAAAACAGTATTGTGGTTCCTCAAAAAATTAAGAATTACCATGTGATTCAAAATTTCCACCCCTAGGCATACACTTAAAATAATTGAAAACAGGGATTTAAAGAAATACTTGTTATGGTTTGGACATGAGGTGTCCCCTGAAAGCTCATGTGCTAGACATGCATGAATGTTCAGAAGTGAAATGGTTAAATTATGAGAGCTATAACAATCAGTGGATTAATCCATTTGGTAGATTAATTGAAAGGACTGTCTACAGGGTGGGTCAGGAGTGGCTGAAGGAAGTAACAGGTCACTGGTGGCACGCCTTTAGGTCTTATATCTTGTCCCTGGTGCCTCGCTCTTTCTCTGTCTTCTGGCTGCCATGAGCTGAGCGGCTTTCCTCTGCATGCCCTTCTGCCGTGATGCTCTGCCTTGCCTCAGTCCAGAGCTATGGAGCCAGCCAACCATGAACTCGGTCTCTGAAACTGAACCCAAACTAGACTCTTCCCTTCTCTTCTTTTTTCTTGTCAGATATTGGTCACAGTGATGAAAAGCTGACTCACATTGTTGGTTTTTTTTTTGGTGTGTGTACCAGGGATTGAACTCAGGGACATTCAACCACAGAGCCACATCCCCAGTCCTATTTTGTATTTTATTTAGAGACAGGGTCTCACGGAGTTGCTTAGTGCCTCACTATTGCTGCGGCTGGCTTTGAACTCATGGTCCTCCTATCTCAGCTTCCTGAGCCTCTGGGATTAGAGGCCTGTGCTACCGTGCCTGGCTCTGACTGACATTCTTGCACAGCTATAGTCATAGTAGCATTATTCATAATACTCAAAAGGAAACAGCCCAAGTGTCCAACAACACAAGAATGAACAAACAAAATGTGGTATACACATGTAGTGAAATATTCAGCCTTACGAGGAAATTCTGACACATGATACAACATAGATGAACCTTGAGGATATTATGCTAATGGAATAAGGCAGATGCAGAAAGATAGTACTGCATTCCACTATGTGAGGTATCTAGAGTAATCAGATTCCTAGAAACAAGGTAGAATGGTGGATGCCAGATGATAAAGAGGGGTAATTGTATGTAATAGGTCCAGGGTTTCAGTTTGGGAAGATGGAAAAGTTCTAGGGATGGACGATAGTAATGGTTGTACAGCTATATGAATTTACTTAATGCCTCTAAACTGGCATTAAAAATAGTTAAAGTAGTAAATTTTATGTTTTTTTAACACACCTGACTTAGCATAGTGTTCAGTATCCTTTCTGAATAAACACTGGCTGCTAAAAAGTGAAAGTCCCTTTGGGATGTGTATTATTTAATCTGGAGATGGTGTCTTCATAACTAGGGATTGTCTGATTTCACTGAATCCATCTGAATTTGCCCAGTATGACTTCTAGAAATACAGAGGAGACTGGCACAATGGTACATACTCGAATGATACTGAGACGGGATCATTTGAACCCTGGGAGTTTGAGAAGACATGGAATAAAAAAAAAAAAAATGGAAGAGAAAATGAAAACATTCTTTCTAATCCTCGATGGATTTGCATTTGAAATTTTCATGAGGCTGGCAGGAGTGTAACTACTTAAACTGGAGCTTGGGGTAGGGAGAAAAGTGGGTCCTGGGGAGTAAAGTGTGTCCTGCCCTTCCAGATCTGTGATAAAGCTCCTCATCTCAGTGCCGTTACTGCACATGCTGTAATTTTTGTGTCCTGAATGGACCTTGTCCACTTTTAATATCAAGTTAATGTTCACCTTGCAAAAATTATTGTTTTCTCTTTTTCTGTAGTCTGAAACAATTTAAAACAAGCATTATGTTCCTTGAACATGTGGTAACACATGCATGTGAATCATGTTACATTTTAAGTGTTAGGGATAGTAGGAAGACTGGGTGAGCAATTCAGTTTATTCAGAGTTCTTTCTTGAATGTTTTTGGTAATTGAAATATATTTTGACAAACTACTCATTGCATCTAGATTTTCACATTTCTTATAGGAAAAATCTATTTTATTGTCCCTAATATTGATTGTTTGATTTTTTATTGTTCAGTCTTGCTGCATGCAGGATTGTCTCTTTTATTAATCACCTTGCCAAAGAACATTTTTTTTGCGGGGGGTTTTGGTTTGGTTTTGGTGATCTTCTCTGCTGATGTTTTTCTATTTCATTGGTTTCTGCTTTTCACCTTCTTTAGGTTTATCCTTTAGTTTTTATAGCTTTTTTTTTTTTTTTTGGCAGTACTAGGGATTGAACCCATGGTTGCTTGCTCTACCCCTGAGCTACACATCCCCAGCCTTTTTTTTTTTTTTTTTAAAAGATGATCTCATTAAGATGCCCAGGCTGATGCTGAACTTGTAATCTTCCTGCCTTAGCCTCCCAAGTCTCTGGTATTACTGGCATGTACCACCACACCCAGACTTTTATACCTTTTTTTTTAAAAAAATTATTATTTAGTTGTAGTTGGATATAATACCTTTATTGTATTTATTTATTGTTATGTGGTGCTGAGGATCCAACCCAGGGCCTCACACGTGCTGGGCGAGCATTCTACCGCTGAGCCACAACACCAGCTCCTTATGCGTTCTTGAGTTGAGCACAAAGCTCATTAATTTTCAAATTGTATCATTTTAAAGTAAATTTATATAAAACTAACATTCCTTGAGACATTTCATAAGTTTGTGAAGTATTTCTTAATTGGTTCTACATGCTTTATAGTTTCTTTTGAGATTTTGTCTTCTACCCATGAATTAGTGAAAAGGATATTCTTAGGTTTCTAAACGTGGGTTTTAAAAAACATGGTTCATTTGTAACTTAATGGCAGTGTAGTCAGAATGGTCTGAATGATACCAGTTTCTTTGTGTGTGTGATTTAAGTTTTTCATTTAAGTTATATGCATCAGAAAAGTTTTATTTATGTTAGGTATAAAGCTCAAGTTTTATATTCATTAGATTTGTTATTTATTTTTGTTCTAATTAAATTTCCAACTACACTATCAATTTTCTGATATTAAGCTCTCATTATGTTGATTTGTCAGTTTCTATTGTAATTCTTTTTTTTAAATTGTAGATAGACACATCACATCAATTTATTTATTTATTTGTCTGTTTGTTTGCTTATTTATTTATTTTGGTGGTGCTGAGGATGGAACCCAGTTCCTCACATGTGTAAGACAAGTACTCTACCACTGAGCTACAACCCCAGTTCCTCTGCTTGCAATTCTGTTTTTGACTTATATATTCTTTTTGCTTTTACACTTTTATGTATTTTTATGAATTAATTGTTTTGAGACTATATTAGGTGTGTTTAAGGGCTCCCCCAACATTGGGAATTGAACCCAGGGGTCTTTAACCACCAACTACATCCTCAACCCTTTTATTTTCAATTTTGAGACAGGGTTGTTTAGGGCCTCACAAAGTTGCTGAGGCTGGATTTGAACCTGCGATCTTCCTGCCTCAGCCTCTTGAGTTGTTGGGACTGCAGACTAGGCTAAGTGTCCAGTTTTGATTATTGTGTCTTCTAGATGGATACAATAATTTTTCCTTTGATTATTCCAAAGTATGCCTCTTTATCTCCATTAATATATTTTGCTTTTAAGTATTCTTATCTGATATAATATTATTCTAGTTTTGTTAGCATTTGCATATGATATATAGTTCTATCCAATTATTTTCAGCCTTTCTTTTGGGTTTTAGGTATCTCCACTTTAAGTATCATATCTAGATTAAAAAATGTAAGGGCAGTCTAATACTTTGTCTTTAAATAGATGACTTTAATTAATTAACTTACATTTTTTGTGAATAGTGATGCATATAGATTTTACTTATTCAGTTCTTGTATTTTATTTATTTTTATTTACAATGTGTTATTTTCTGTTTTCTCCTCTGCTTTCTATTGGATTGGTAGTTTTCTTATATCTTTCCTTTTCCCCGCTTGACTTCGGGTTTGAAAGCTATAGATTCATAGTGAAACTGGAGTTTATTCACTAGTGGTTGGGGTCTAAATTATCTTCAGGCCTCTGCAGCTGAGAAAGTCTGTTTTAGTGTTAGCAGCTAATCAAGGCAGGAGATGCCTGTCAGCATCAATCCAAGAGTTACAGCCGGAAAAGCCCGATTCTTTTCCACTACTGCTGAGTGATAAGTTTCTGCTCTTAATGGTGAGCTGTGCCCTCCAGTGTTAGAGCATACCAGCAACTCACTGTCAACTTCTTTCCAGATGTTTGTCTTGCAAATTTGAAGAATGAAATTCATGAACAATGGAAGCCAGTAGTGAATGGAGGATGTTTTCAAGTGGAAAGAAAATAGACAGAATTTTCTTGCAGGTTGAGAGGGGACCCGATAGCAAGTTGCTGCTTGAATGTGCTACTCTAGGGGTTTATATAGCTCTTGGGTCTGTGTACTGGTTCAAATTTATGCTAACTGGCTCTGCAATCTTCATTCAGGTCTGATCCCACTTCTGTTTTCTCCATGCTCATTGGGTCTGTACTGGCCTGCAGAGGGGTGACAGGTTAACATGCCTTGGTTTGTCTGCACCCTGGGTTGCCATGTCTTGGTTGTGTGCCAGGGCAGCAGGCTCAGCAGGACTTCAGCCTGTGCTTGCCACCATTGCTCCAGCCTGCACAGGCTTGGATTCACTCTTTATCCTTAATGTTTCGTTCTTTATGGTTAAATATGTTTGTATCAAACCTTATAGTTAGTATTTCTAGCTTCCTCCCAACAACAATCATTTCTCACATGTTACCTGCTTATTGAATACTCCTCCTGCTATCTTATGTTATTTATTGTTTTAGTTTTCTCCAATTTTCAAATATTAGAGTTAATTATTTTTATGGTTCAGCAGTAATTACATGGGTGAGCAGTATTTAGGTTCATTTTTTTCTTGTTGAAATATATCTTTTATTAGTTTTTTTTTTAAGTAAGAACCACAAAATGTCTTTGTATCCCATATAATGTCTATTTCACTTATACTTTTTTTGGTATGTATGTGTGGTGCTGGGAATTGAACCAAGAGCCTCATGCATGCCAAGAAAGCTCTCTACCTCTGAGCCACATTCCCATCCCCTCACTTGTACTTTTGCAGGATAGTTTAGCTGGATATAAAATGTTAGATTGGCAGTACACCTTTTTATTTGTTTTTCCATTTTTTGTTTGTTCATTATAATTATGCATAATAGTGTGATTCATGGTTACATATTTGTACATACCCCAATAAAGAATATAAGTCAATATTAGTCCCCAGTATTTCCCCTTTCCCTTTCATGCTCCTTCTCCCTGGTTCTTTACTCCACTCGTCTCCCTTCTATTTTCATGAGATCCGCCACCACCCACACCTTTTTTTTTTTTCACTTTTTTATTTTCCTCTGTAGTTTCTATGTATGACTCTTGACTTTCAGAGTTTGACTTATGTTGCTTAACACAAATGCTTCCAAGTTCCCATCTATTTTTTTTGAACATGACATAATTTCATTCTTTATGGCTGAATAAAATTCTTTTGTGTGTATGTGCCCATATTTTCCTTATCTATTCATACATTGATAAGACACCTAGGCTGGTTCCATAAATTTGTCTATTGTGAATTGTGCAGCTATAAACATGGGTATTTGCATACATTTTTAGCTATGCTTTCTGATGAGAAGTCTGCTGTGAGCCTAATTATTGTTTCTTTAGAGATAAATTCTTTTCCCTCTGTGTGTTAGTCAGGGCTCTCCAGGGAAACAGAACCACTAAGGGGTGTGTGTTTGTGTGTGTAGTGGGGGGGGTAGAGGGAGGGAAAAAGAATTTTGTTTTATGAAACTAGCTCATGCAACATGAAGGCTTGATGACTCTAAAATTGGATAGGAAGGCTGGCAGGCTGGAGACTCAGGAGAGTTACACTTAAGACCAAGCAAAGGTGGTCTGCTGGTGAAGCAGGTAGAGCCAGTGTTATGGGGGAAGTCTGTTGGCAGAATTTCCTCCTGATTGGAAGCTGTCAGGCCTTTGTTCTGGTCTGTTCTTTAACTGATGGGATGAAACCTACCCACTTTATGGAAAGCAGTCTCCTTTACTCAGAGGCCACCAATTGAAATGGAAATCTTGTTTTAAAACTCATTCATGGGAAGATCAGAATAATCTTGACCTAATGTCTGGATACCCTAGCCACATTGATAAAATTAATCATTACACCCTGGGAGCTATTGAACATAGGGCTAGGGAGGTCTTTTATATTCTACAGTGTCACTGTGATTTGTCTAGTTGTGGATTTATTTTTATGTATCCCTGCTTGGTACTCGAAATGTAGTACAGATCATTAGCTCTTGAAGATTTTCATTATATATATTTCTGAGTATTGTTTCTTCCCCACCAGTTGTTCTGGTTCTCCTGCTTGATGAATGTTGGAACCTTATATATATATCTCCTCTGTTAATTACTCTTTCGTATTTTAATTTTGTTTTCTATTCATGCTGTGTTCTGGGTGAGTTCCTTAGAACTCTCTTATAATTACTGATTCTCTATATGTGACTAGACCACAATTTATTTCACTTACTAATTTTATTTCATTTCTAGGATTTCTGTTTTATTTCTTATCTACTTTTTAATGTTTTCTTTTGAAACATCATTTTGGCAATTATTTTTAAATGAATTTCATTGAATTGTGCCTCCTTAACCTCTTTAAACATTTTAAACATAAAGTCTTTGGTAGGTGTATCTATAAACTTATTTTTAAAATTTTGTTTATTTTTAATTTTAACTGACACTTAGTGATTGTACATATAAGGAACAGTGTGATGCTTTGATACAGGTATGTGTCGAGTAGTGATCAGATCAGATGCCGCAGTCTGGCTGGGCACAATTCAGGAGCCACTTGTCAAAAGAAATGAACTTTATTTTTAGAACCACACAGGCCAAACAAAACAGCTCCTCAGGAAAACCCTCAGAGCTCAACTGCCACCACTGGCTTCCCACAAGCCTCTCACACAAACACAAGCCTCACCACCTCCCACAATCCTCCTGCTCTTGAGGCTGATTGGCTGGGTTTCGTGGGCAGAGCCAAAGAAGTCCCCCAATGAGCATCACCGCAGAGGAGCCAATCAGCTAGATGTTGCTGGTGCCACTGTGAGCCAATCATCAGCTGGCAGTCTGAAAGTTTGCTGGCAGCTGGAAGTTTGCTGGGTGCCCTTCAGCTGTGGCTCTCAACAATCAGAGTATGCAATGTATCTATCACCTCATTCATGCATCTGTCATTTCTTTGCCATGAGAATGTTCAAAATTCTTCCTTCTAGTTATTAGGAACTATAAATTTAATATGGAATAAATACATGTTTCAGTTTTTGGGAGGAATACTGGGGATTGAACTACTGGGCACTCAACCACTGAGCCATCTCCCTAGCCCTATTTTTTATTTTATTAGAGACAGGGTCTCACTGAGTTGCTTAGCTACTTGCTAAATTGCTGAGGCTGGCTTTGAACTTGAGATCCTTCTGCTTTCACTTCCCGAGCCGCTGGGATTACAGGCATGCACCACTGTGTGGGTTTACATGTTTCAAATTTGGTTTTGATGCTTGACCTGTGATTTTGATCTTCGGGCTTTTTTTGAGTTGGAGGTTTTAAATTTTAATTAAATTTCACTGTTGCTGTTGGGTTTTTTCTCTCTACTCTTTTCTTCCTGTCTTACAGTTGCTGCTGTTTCCTGCTTCCTGCCCCCAGAGATCAGCTGCTCAACTCTACAGAATTGTTTATTTTTTGTTTTAGAGTCTGACTGTTATTTTTGTTTTCTTTCATAACTTAGCTGTCATTGCTATGGTGTTTGGAGCAGAGAATGATCAAAATGTGATCTTATTGTGTCAGCTCGATTAGCTAACTCATGTGATTGAAACTATTTTTTCTTTACTAATGGTACCATATAGATGTTCTGACTGTAAATAATTGGGAAAATGTAAGGTGTGGTTCAAGCATTTATAGTCTTCTATTTACCTACATTGAGAATATAAACTTCAGATGGCAAAATGAACAAAGGGTTCAAAGTGTTTTTTTTTTTTTTAATACAAATTTTAGGGCAGACAACTCTTCTCTCAGAGTTGTTCTATCATTATTGCCATTATGATCACCAGGTCAGGGTGAAGAGTCATTGGTCTTGACAGCTGTTGGCAGGATGACCTTGACTGGATCATTTCAAGTTTTGGTGTGAAATGGAGAAAACTAGTGTGAAAACACTTTGGAGCATTAGCAGTGCTATGCCACCCCGAGAGGCATTCCTGGTAATACTCTTGTTAATGCTCAGCGGAGAAGGCAATGTTGTGAGACCCATGGAAAGCATTCTGAAAAAACAAAGCAATTTTTATGGTTCTGGGAATGAAACCCAGGGCTTCAGGAGGTGATTACCATGCTGGAGTCCCAGCTCCAGGAGAGCCTTTCTGAAGCAGGTAGATATGTGTTCTGATTCTGGGTTCCTCTTGTCAGGTGTATGATCTTCATGGGCAAATCAGTTAAGCTGACTCATTTGAGATGAACTCTAAACTATGCAGTAGCTATCCTACAGTGTGTCCTTTTTACTTTGTTTCATTTACCTGAGATAAGAGGTTGACTTCCCTTTTCCCCCTCATCTGGGAATTTCAGAAGTGCCAAGTTCTGGCTCAGACTTAATGAGTAGACCTAAAAAGTCCAGGCACTTTGCCTATCATCAACCCCAGAAGTAATTTCCCATTCCAGAGCTTTCTCTCTATGAAGTTGTTTTTATTGCCTAGAAAACTAACTGATTGCCTTTCATTACTTTTTTGATTTCTTGGGTATAGGACCCTAGATCTTGCAAGTGGTTCCCAGAGATATGATAAGGGCTCAGGGGGGCAGAGGAATAGATCTGGAATAGATCAGATTCAGCTACTTCTGCCTTCCCACACCCCCATCTCTGAGCATCTCAAGGGCAGGACTCTGTCATTTCCTCCTCTTACCATCCTTCATGTGTGCTGGACCAGGAAGGAGTATATGGAACATTTGAGGGTGTAGTAAGTAAGAATATCATCACTACCTTGCTGGGAGCTCTGTTGCCTTTGACTGGCCTGAGCTTCCTCATTGCTAAAATGAGGGTTTGCAGTCGATAATGACTAAAAGTCTGCAGCTGAGGAAATGGCACTTTTGTTGCTCCAGCTAGCTGTACCTGACCCAGGGAAGGTTCTGGTCCTTGTGTGAGCTCATGGGTGGGCAACTCCTTGGATCTCAGGGCAGGATACTCAGAATGATACTGTGGTTTCTTCCCTGTCTCTTGTTTCTTCTTTTTAAGATTTTTGTTTTTTAAATTGGTGCATTATAACTACACATAATAGTGGGACTCATTATGCCATATTTGTACATGAATATAATATAATTTGATCAATCTCATTCTGTTTTCTTCTTTAAAGTGACCTCTTTAGACCTTTTTTGGATCATCTGTTAAGAAACTGACCAATTCCAATTCCTTTCTAAATTTCACTTGCTCTAAAGTCAAGAAATGAAGCCATGGGTATTTGTGTCCTTTCCTCTTCTAGTTCCCTGGGTGAATGAATTAGTATTTCTGGAAGATGAGATGCTTATATTAAATTCACTGCTTGTATGCTAAATCTTGACAAATATTAAGAGCAAAAAGAAAAGAGGGAGGGGATCCCAAGCCTGGAAGCTTTTGAGTGGTTAGAAAATCACTGCATTAAGCCACAATAAACATCAATCTGCAGGTATGTTATAATTTTATTTTTTTAAGAGAACATCGAATGGCTGTAACTGCTTTTGTATTGGAGCAGGGAAGCTGTACCCGAACTTGAAAATCTTTCATCTTTTATCCTTAATACATACTCATAAGTACATCACAGGCTTGAGGAAGTACAATTAAGAAGGGGGCAATCCTTTTTTCAAGTCCTCAGGTTTAATTTTCCTGATTATGGTAGATTATGAGTCATTCTGAGTCTTGGTCTCCAAGAGAGACAGCGCCTTCTCTCCAGTCCCTTTCAACAGTTGTTTATGGCAGTTTCAGCCTCTTTCTGCCTCTCGGAGGCTCTTTATTTTTAAAGCAAGGCAGACAAGGCCTAAAATTATTCCATTAAAGAGGGGCAATTTTTGTAATGGGACTTAGAGTGCTTTGCAGAAGTGCAGGCAAGTTTCTTCAATATCCTGAGCATTATTCGCTCATTTAGTTAAATGATGTTTCTAATTCTCTGGTAATTACATGTAATGAGGCACTTTTTCTCTTCTTGATGAGACTTTAGCTTAATATGAGATGGCGTATTTTTTTCTTTTTTTTTTTTCCATGGGGATAATTACCCCTTCCCAGGAAAAGCAGGGTTTGTTGTGCAGAATATAGCAAATTATTTTATTTCCTGCCATCTTGACTGCCAGTAAATTATAAAATTAAGTTTCACTGGCGCATTAGCACCATTTTGGAAAAGGCTTGAGACTTTATTTTTTTCTTTTTCTTTCTTTTCTTCTTCTTCTTCTTTTTTTTTTTTTAATTCATGTACTGCTGTCCTCTGGGACTATAGAGGCTATTATTCATAGAATAGACTTTTTCTGCCAATTCCCAGTATTCAGATGTATTGAAGCAGCAACATAGGTTTAATTTTTCTAGATGATTTCCAACATAGAATGTTCTTTTAAGTGCTTTTGTGCTCAGGTAATTATCATCATAAAGTTAAGTATTATGTCCCTTCTTTTCTCTGGTCTTCTCTTACTCCTTCTTTGGATGTCAAATTACCTTTTATTTTTTAAATTTTTTTGTGCAATGCTTTAATTAGATGCAAAGCAACTAAATTTGAATCATATGAGGTGGTGACTCCAGCTATTAAAAAGCAAGTTAATAACATCACTCTACTTAACTCTTCCTGTTGTTGAAAAGCAAATTTGAAGAGAGAAAAATATGGGAGAGTATCATTAATTAAATGTCACATTGACTTTTGATCTCTTGGATTCAATTATTTTTACTGATTTTGAGGATGTGTGTGTGTGTGTGTGTGTGTGTGTGTGTGTGTACATGTATGTGCACATGTGTTTGCTTTTTTGCTTTTGTTTTTGCAGGAGAAACACTTCTGTGGAAGAAGTGACAGTGGAAGAGGGAAAGAGGACCTTGGACTGAGAGCTGAGGTTGGGGCTGAATGTGGGCTCTGTTTGTCCTGCTTGGCTGTGTAGTTTGGATAAGAACGCCTCTCTGAGTCTCAGTTCCATCCTGTATAAAATGCATGAATTTGGGCATATGGTCTCCAGGATTTAGAAACCCCAAAGGTCTTCAAGTAGTGGAAGGAATTTGTTAGAGTCTTTTCAGAATGGCCTAGATTTGAAATTTGTGTGGATCCCACCAGCTCCACCATCCCTTGTAATGGTGCTATTTCCTGTGGGTTCAAGTATCTCCTTCCCTGGGTCGCCAATTGTTTCTGTCTGGTGTCTACTAAACTTTTTGGGACCCATTTCAGGCATGAGTGACACTGCTGTTTCCCTTTGTGGAAATGTGTCCACATGGCTTCTGATGGATGTCCCAGTATTTTCCTCCCCTTGAGGGTGACCAAAGACTCTCCTTTTGTTGGATTGCATGTTCAAAGTCACAGAAACGATACTGTCCCTTTCAGAAAAATAGAAAGAGCCTGTTTGATGTGGGCTAATTTCTCCATATCTGGGGAATGAGAATGTCTACCAAAATGATGAGTCTTCTCACTTGTGTAATTAGCTTGCAATAAAACCTCCCATCTGGAGTTTTTATTTTAAGAAACTATAGTTGGGGTGATTGTTGTAGAATAGTTATGTTGGCTACTTCACTTTTCCCCTGGATCATCATGGAGGCTCCTGACTGCTCCCTCCCCAGGCATAGCTTCAGGCACTGTCCCATGAAAACAGCAGCCCTTAAACACAGCTTCCTGGTATCCACCCTGACCTCCTGAGTTAGAACTGCAAGTCTGGGAGTGTGTTCCTTGCAGGCTCTTTGGATAGCTCTGGTGTTCAGCCTGGGAACCTGTGAGGCACATGCTCCTGGACAGGCCAGTGCCTGTGTTTAACATGGCAAAATATCCCCCAATTGAATCAAGATGTGTGCTCTGTACTGGACTGAATAGTGCCCCTTCCCTGAAATTTCTGTCCACGCAGAATGTGACCTGATTTGTAAATAGGGCCTTTGCAGATACAAAATTAAGATGAGGTGGTACTGGATTAGGGTGAGCCCCAAATCTAGTTATCCATGTAACTGGTATTTTGATAATAGGAGGGAAATTGGGCACAGAGAGAGTCATAGTCAGAAGTTGGCCACATGAAGATAGAGGTAGGGATTATAGTGATGCTGCCACAGCCAAGGAAGGCCTGGGGCTGGGAGAAGCTGAGAGGCAAGAATGGATGGTTCTCTAGAGGCTGGGGGAGGTGGGGAGCATGGTCCTGCTGACGCCTTCATTCTGTTCATGGCCTCTAGAGCCATGTGAATATAAATTCTTGTTTGAAGCCCCTGGTTGTGCTGATGTGCTATAGCAGTGCTAGGAAACAAATCTAGGCTCTTAGCCATCTTCTATAATCCTGCATCCAGGCAGAAACTCTGGTGATGAGGCCTATTTTGTGAATAGTTTTTGATATACTTCTGGCATTTGTAAACATCTGTACAAATCTGAGAAAATAATTTTCTCCTCTGGGCAAAGTAGGTGTTGATCCAACTGTTGATGAAATACTGAGGCCTGTGTGGAAGTGGCTGAATCCCAGGCATTGTGTCTACAGGGCCAAACACGAGCATCCCCAGGGAGGAAGCCAAGCACCCAAGTGTCTGTGGCTACCTAGAGGGATCCTCAGGACATCCAATGGACACATCTTGGAAAGTGAGGTCAGCAGAACAGGTTCTAGCTTTGGCTGCCTTCTTCCCTCCTGAATGCCCGCTCTTGCACAGGTCATAAGCTAGTGTGGCCCCAGTTTCTGCTACACCATAAAATAGAACTTCTAACCATCCAGCTTATGAGTGAGCACCAAATGAAATCAAGAACTGTGGTTTAACTGCAGCAGGCTCTGTAGATCATTTTTGTTGCTATTCTTTCGATTTCAGTTTGGTGAGTTGATTACACCTGGCTTTGAAATGGACAGGAGAGGTAAAATCAGTGTTGCATCCCAGGTTACAACTCCAGAGCCTTTATTGAAGGAGAAGGGATTTTTTATTTGTAGGATGAAAAAATGGTAGAGGAGTCTATGTGACACTGAATTCAAGAAATGGAGCCACTGGCACTGTTGTGGGGACACCACTGTCAGATTCTGCAGTTTTCTCAGTTTTTGCTCCAGTTAGTTCCTGTTCACTGCAGCAAGCCCCTGGTGCTGTCCTTGCTGGGCTTCACCAGTCTTCAGGTGGCTGAGGATGCAGACTGAGGGAGTAGGAAAAAGGAGAGGGTTGGAAAATTCCTCTTCACAGAGTAATAAACACTGATTTGAATATTCAGTCCTCAGGGTTATAAATAACTGTGAGTTTTCATTGACGTGTAAGCAGTGATACATTTTGTACAATAATTAGTTATTTGATTACTTTTGTTTTAGCCTGAAGTAGAGGACAATTGACAAATGTGAATACCTCTGAGACTGATGGGGCACAGTAAACTAACTTTATTTATTACAAAATGCAATTTTATTAATATAAATTGACAGTAATTAATTTGCTAGTGTTGATGTTGTTAATAATTGCATGTAATTTATGAAATATTCATGCTAGAGTGGAATAAAGTAATGCATAGGTCCTCTGGCTTGTTAAAAAGTCATTTCAACAAATCCTTTCCAATTCAATGCATTCATATAACAGTGGTTTGAAATCCCACAAAATAACAAAAAATATTTTACTTATTTAGTGTTTCTTGATGACTTACAGGCATTTCTAGATATTCTATACTTGGATTTTAGGGGACCATGAAACTCCTTGAAATTAACAGAAAGATATATTTTTTGAGAGTCTCCCTTGAAAGATTAAGTTTCACTGCATTGTTTAATTTTATTTTCATTAAAGTACCAAAAGTAGTTATTTTATTCCCATTTCTCAGAAAAGAAAACCAAGGCTCAAAGAGGAGATTCTTTGTCTTAGTCATGGGTAAGTTAAACGTCAGGCAAGACTCTATCAGGCCTTCTGTAAATTCAGGACCCATAGTCAAATCTGATTTTGCTTTTATTTCTTTTTTCCCCCCCTCTGAATGAAAGTATGGGCTGTTTCCCCCTGCTAATTCAGTTTGACCCTCTTGTTCCTAGAAAAGAACTGTAATTAGAGGGAATCACAATTGAATTCACCTAATGCAATCAGTGATTGGGGGCCCTTGCTGGAGCCCTCTGTCCAGGCGCCTCTGCCTGGAGTCTTGTTCCAAAGGACCCCTCCCCATCATAGGGGCTGCAAGCTAAGGGCCAGAAGGGGTGTCAGAGGCAGCTGTAGTGTGCTGGAGCATGCTCTAAACCCCTTCCCAAGTCTTGACTCATTTTCTAACTCTCAGGGCTGACTTCAGGGTCAAGCAACCTGTTCCTGTGTTGAGAAGGGCTGCTTTTGGGTTGGAGCTCTGTTGCTGCCATCTTGAAATTCTTAAAAAAGATTTGAGGGCTGGGGTTGTATCTCAGTGGTAGAGTGCTTGCGTAGCGTGTGTGAGGCACTGAGTTTGATTTTCAGCACTACATATAAATAAATAAAAATAAAGGTCCATTGACAACTAAAAATATATTTATAAAAGAAAGATTTGAACCAGGAACCCTGCACTTCATTTTGAACAGGCCCTACAAATTATGTAGCTGACTGTGTGCTCCCCAGAACTTTGAGACAGAATAGCTTGCCTCTTTGAGCCTCATTTCATCTGTGAAGTGGAGATAAGATATTTTCCTCTACCAGGCTCTGGAGGGGTTAAATGAAAGCATGCTTATGAATGCCTTGTTAATTTTGAAGCCCAGGGCCAAGGCCAGGGACTAAGATTCTTCCCAGAAAGAGGTCAACAGGGAGAGAGTTCAGTCCAGGGTTCTTTCTCAGTTCTCTACTGAGCCCCTGTTCTAGGTTAGAGGCATCAAATGGAGCCTTAAATCCACAGACAATTCAGGGTGACAAGTGTGCCACACATTCTTGGCTGGGGCCTCGGAGGTCAGCTCTGGGGTCAGATAGATGTGGGAAGGTTTGGGTTCAAGACACCATCATTATTACCTATGTGTGTTTAGTCCTCAGGCTACCCCTATTAGTTTTGAGAAGACAAATAAGATAAAAATGGTTTCTGCACAGAGTTTCCACCTCATGAGCATTATTCCAGCAGTGAGACCTTGGACATGTTTTCTCTCTGAACTCAGTTTTCTCATTTGTAAAATGGCATAATATAATTGCAGTTACCTTGTTGGGCTATGGCAGGTCTCAGACAAGAAAATGCAAGCTGAATTCATGTCCCAGTGCTGAACCTGTAGGAAACCTTAGGGAGAGTTAACTTTGTCTTCTGATTATTATGAGTTTATAAAACCCATGCTCCTTACACAACTCTTCATTATCTTTTAAAAAAAATTTTATTCTAATTTGTTATATATGACAGCAGAATGCATTACTGTTCATATTATACATATAGAGCACAAATTTTCATATCTCTGGATGTATATAAAGTATATTCACACCATTTGTGTCTCCATACTTGTACTTAGGATAATGATATCCACCTCATTCCACCATCTTTTTTACCCCCTTGCACCCTCACTTCCCCTCCCTCCCCTTTGCCCTATCTAGAGTTCATCTAATCTTCACATGCTCCCCCTCCCAACCCCACTATGAATCAGCCTCCTTATATCAGAGAAAACATTTGGCATTTGTTTTTTTGAGATTGGCTAACTTCACCTAGCATTATATTCTCCAACTTTATCCATTTACCTGCAAATGCCATGATTTTATTCTCTTTCATTGCAGAGTAATATTACACACACACACACACAAGCACACATGTATATGCCACATTTTCTTTATCCATTCATCTACTGAAGGATATCTAGGTTGGTTCCACAGTTTAGCTATTGTGCATTGTGCTGCAATAAACAATGCAGAAAAAGCATTCAATAAAATACAGCAGCCTTCATGTTCAAAACACTAGAATAATTAAGGATAACAGGAACATATCTTAACACTGTGAAAACTATCTGTTAAGCCCCAGGCCAACATCATTCTAAATGGAGAAAAATTGAAAGCATTCCCTCTAAAAACTGGAACAAGTCAGGGATGCCCTCTTTCACCACTTCTATTTAACATAGTTCTTGAAACACTGGCCAGAGCAATTAGAAGGAAGAAATTAAAGGGATACAGATAGGAAAAGAAGAACTCAAATTAGCACTATTTGCCGACAATATGATTCTATACCTAGAGGACCCAAAAAATTCTACCAGAAAACTTCTAGAATTAGTAAATGAATTCAACAAAGTAGCAGCATACAAAATCAACACCCATAAATCAAAGGCATTTCTGTATACCAGTGACAAATCCTCTGAAAGGGAAACAAGGAAAACTACCCCATTTACAATAGCTTCAAACAAAACAAAACAACAACAACACAAAACAACAACAACAACAAAAAAACCCAAATACTTGGAAATCAACAAGAAAGGTAAAAGACCTCTACATCGAAAAACCACTGAATGCTAAAAAAAGAAATTAAAGAAGACCTTAGAAGAAGGAAAGATCTCCCTTGTTCATAGGTAGGTAGAATTAATATTGTCAAAATGACCATACTATCAAAGGCATTATGCAGATTTAATACAATTCCAATCAAAAATCCCAATGACATTCCTCATAGGAATAGGAAAAGCAGTCATGAAGTTCATCTGGAAAAATTAAGAGACCCAGAATAGCTAAAGCCATCCTCAGCAAGAAAAGTGAAGCAGGTGACATCACTATACTAGACCTTAAACTATACTACAAAGCAATAGTAACAAAAACAGCATGGTATTAGCACCAAAATAGACTGGTAGACCAATGGTACAGAATACAGGACACAGAGACTAACCCACATAATTAGTTATCTTATATTAGACAAAGGCATGAGAAACATACATTGGAGAAAAGATAGCCTCTTCAAGAAATGGTGCTGGGAAAACTGGAAATCCATATGTAACAAAATGAAATTAAACCCCTATCTCTCATGTTTATTATTTTTGTCAGGGTAGGTACAGATGGAGTGATTGTCACTCTGGGCCTGCCCAATCCTTCTTGACACCATTGCCCCCACTTTCTCACTGTTTATCCTCCCTGAACAGGCTGGGGAGACACGTGACCTCTATTCCAACACCTGGAGAGAGACGGTGCTCAGTGCTGCAGGTGCCTTCTTCTCTGAACCTGGAGTTTTCCTCCTGATAGTGATGTGCTTGTACTCAGTTTTGGTTGGGAGACAAAGCACTCCAAGCCAGCTGGGCACAGAGCCTTCTCTCTGGTGGTTCTCAGTGAACATCTGTTGAACAAACAAGGAAACCTAGTCTTAAAAAGAAGGGAACTTTAGGATCAGAGCAGCACCTAGTTTTTTTCCTTCTGCTTCCCTCCACCACTCCTTTTCTTCCTTCTATTTTAACAGTTTTAAGTGTAAAACCTAGTATACTCCAGCATGCATCTCTATAGCAGAGGAAACCTGAGAGTGAGTAGGGTGGGTGGAGGGGGCGTCTGTTTTAACTGTTCCCTCCCCAGGTCATGCACATGTTCCCACCTCCCCTGGACTTCTGCAATACTGTTTCTTATGCTCACTGCATCAGAATGTGAGGTGGGCCAGATGAGGGGGTTTAAGACAAATCCTAGGCCATCCCAGAAGCAGTCTGGGAAAAGACATGGCAGGAGAGAGACGGTGATGCTGCTCAGAGACCAGGTGTTTGTTGGGAGCAGTCACGCCTGGGCTGTGAGACACACCCTTCCTTGCTGCTTGGCAGCAGCCTCTGCCTTTCCCAATCAACCATCAAACATGGGTCTCTGATCAGGACTCCTGGAGGCCCTGGAGAGAATGCACGCATCATGGAGAAATTCAGCACTAAGGTCTGAGGGAAGAAGTAGCAACTAGAGCTGAGAAGCAGGGAGGGATCGTGTGACCTTGGGCTGCTTCACTAGGGTCCTTGGAATAGGCCCAGGTAGGAGCTGGGTTTGCTCAGCTGCATGCTTCTGAGGTGTGTCAGCTTGGGTCAGTGTCCTTACCTGCCTGGTAATTATCAATTGCCACATAATGAACACCCCAAACCTCAGTCTTCAAACAGAAATCCTGATTTTAAGCAGTTTCCGTGGGGACAAACCCAGGAGAGGTTTGGTTGGTTGGCTGTGACTCAGAGGACTCAAAAAGCTGCTCTTTGTGGTGCTTCACTCATCTCCAAACTCAACTGGGGCCAGCCATAGTGGCACCAATCTATAATCTCTGCCACTCAGGAGGCTGAGGCAGGAGAAACAAAAGTAGGCAGCCAGGCTTAGCAACTTAATGAGGCCCTGTGCAAAATAAGAAATAAAAACGGCTAGCAATGTGTTTCAGTGGTAGAGCACTCCTGGGTTTAATCCCCAGTACCAAACAGACAAACAAACTGACCGACCAAAACAAAACAAAACAAAAGCCACCTCAACTTGGGCTGAAGGTTCACTTCCAAGGGTGCTCAAAGTTCTTGGTAAGTGAGTGTGTCAGCTGTGGGCAGGAGGCCTGAGTGTGTGTAGTTCTAGCTACTTGAAGGCTGAGGTATGAGGATCACTTGAGCCCAGTGGTTTGAAGCCAGTCTGAGGCAACATGATGAGATCTCATCTCTTAAAAACAAAACAAAACAAAACAAAATACTCCTGTGTGTGTGTGTATGTGTGTGTGTGTGTGTGTGTGTGTGTGTAGCTATGACATCTGAATTAAGGTATACTATGAGTGTAAAATACAGTTCAGAGTCCTAAGACTTAATACAAAAAAGAGAATGGAAATTATCTCATTAGCACGTTGAGATGGTATTTTAGGTAGTGTGTTTAAAGAGATTTTTATTCAAATTTATTTCAGCTATTTCTTTGTTAATGTGGCAACTAGAAAACGTAAAATAAGGTATGCAGCTGGCATTCTGTTCTGTCACGAGTTGCTGCCTGGACAATGAGCTCAGGATGGTGTTCTTATCCGTATCTCCCTAGACTTTCCAGAGGGCTCAGTGTACAGTAAGTGCTCAATACATGTCCAAATGAGTGCTCAGGATGTAGTGTCTAGGGAATGTGGAATAGGCACTCTGGGCAGAGGGAATCCACAGTCTTTGGAGTCAAAGATGGATTCAAATCCTGAATCAGCTCCTGCTTGGGGGGTCTCTAACCTCTTTGAACGAGCCAGAGAATGCACATCTACAGAATGAGTCTGCTGTTTTCTGCTCAGCACAGTCTGCTCAATTCAAAGATGTGCCCATGGGAGGGCTTGTGGTGCCAGCTCTTAGTGTAAGTGCATGCTGGCTTCAGGCTGAGAGCAACTCAGGCTGAGTGGTGGGACGAGGCCGAAGCGGGGCAGCTCGGGTGCATATGTGCACATACCTGGGGCAGGCTGCATGCAGGCTGTTGGCAGAAGCTCCTGTGGACTGTATGATATTCCTGCTCTGTTTCTGTGTCCCACTGTGGCCTGGACTTGATCCTTGGTGGAAGTAGAGACTGTCTACTAGAGGCTGAGAGCAGAGCAGCCTGCCCAGCACTGTCCTGCCTCCTTAGCCCAGCATGGGCGGCAGCTTGGAGAGGTCCACCTGACAGTGGAGACTGTCCCAGGACAGTGCACAGGAGCATGTCAGAGGGGCAGTTCTCCCCACTTCCCCAGGGGCCTGCCTATCCCTACCTCCCTGCTAAGAACTAGCTCCAAGCTCCATATCCTATGTCTGTTCCTAAAAGAACTGGACACAGACCAAAGGGAGCTGCATTTTCTGTTATCAAGACACAAAATCCTTACACTTAATTAAAACATGCCATGGCAACCAGTGAGGTATGTGTAGCTGGGTGCAGAGTGGCCGCTGCAGGCAAGGGTGATGCCCACGTGCCATGCCTTTGTTCTAGGCTGTGGGAGAGGTGACGATGCTGTCCCTTGAGTAAGCATGGCTTTGTCTGCAGTGTGGGTTGGAAATTCAGGGTCTCAGTGGGGCTGGTGCCTGCAGCCTTTTTTGGTCCAGTACCTTTGCCAGGTTAGGAATCTGGATAATCCCACACAGGTTTGGCCTTGCCCACATCAGCTGAGGGCTCTGTTGGGGACACAGGTGTGATAAGACATAGGTCCTATATTCCAGAAACTGCTGGAGGATACAGACCCACAGATTGTTATAAGACAGGGAAGGACTCTGGTAGGGTATGGGAGAAGGGTACTGTGGAGCTTAGGCAAGGGGCTGGATTAGAGGTGACATGGGGTGGGGGGAGGATTCATCTGAGTCAGTTTGTAGTCGCGTGCAGAGGGAGAAGAGTGAGAGTGAGGCTGCAGGCGAGGAGGGCAACACTGATTCCTGTACAAGGAGCAGCCCAAGGCAAGGTGTAGAGGGGAGAGAGCTTGGTGTGCAAGGTTGTGCCCTGTCAGAGCTTCCCCACCATAAGGCAGCAGGAGACTTGGGGCAAGATCTTGGAGGGCTGGTGGGCCAGGCTGATAGGGAGCCACAGAAGATTGCTCCATGGAGCAGAGTCAGATCAGCGAGCCTGGCAGCCCGCTTGTGTTAGAGAAACCCAGATGGTTTTTCTTTTCCTCTGCTTGTCCTGAGAGAGGCGGTGGCTTCAGTGAACACCCACTCCCAGTATGGAAGGACAAAGCCCGTGCATGCCCAATGAGTGGCAAGTCATCAGGACCCTCGGAAGGAGGCTGTTTAGCATCAAGGGACCAGAGCTAGTCTTGGAGTCAGGTATCTGACTGTGTGACCTCAGACAAGTTACCTAACTCCTTGGGGCCTGTTTCTCGTTTTAAGCCTGAGGAGGAAGTGATATCACTTGCATGGAAAATGGAGCAAGTGATTGTATAAAGTCACACACAAGAAATGGAGCCCAGTGAAGTTCAGCTGGAGTCTGTCAACTTAAGGTTCCTCCAGGGAGGTCTTTCAGGGCTGGCTGCCAAGGAAGAGGGACCACTGTAGGAATGTGTCCCTTTTCTTTGGCAGTAGTAGAGAACCCAGGAACTCAGCAACAAGATTAGCCTCTCCATGCCTGAAACCAGCAAAGTGCCTGTCCCCAAAGATGTGAATCTCAGCAGTTCTAAGGGCAGGGCTTTGGTCTGCATTGATGCATGCAGTGGCCACCAAATGGTGTCAGAATGAATGAATGAAGGGTAACATTGTACCTGCAGCTCCAGCCACTTTCCAGGCTAAGTGGCCTGAGCAGGTATCAGAAGATGCCAGGCTGGAGGTGACAGCACTGGCTACAGCAAGAGTCACTGGATTTACGAGCCAGAAATGTGAGGTCACTTCAACTGCCTTAACATCCTGAATCAAAGTCATTTTACGGTTTCTTAAGTGTTCCAGAAGCTTCTTGGTTGCCTTTGATCTGCTGCATTGGAGAACAAGAGGCTTTTGGCTTGAGTGTCTCATGGTTTCTGGCATATACCAGGAATAGATACAGCCAGTCAGGGGACACAGGGCCTAGATGGGAGCCCAGGAACCTTGGGTATGTACTTCTTGGTGCAGAGACAGAATATACCTTGGTACATTGATATTGCTTGAGTGGGGTGGCTTCCAGGGTTTTTTGAAGTCTTTAATATAAAGGCTGTAGAGCCCCTTGGGCAGAGATTTTTGGTCATTTATTCAGTATGAGACTCCCCCTGACCTCATCCAGTTTTGTCCCCTGTCTTCTAGGCCAGCCTAGAGAGGAAGAACTGATTTTCTTTAAATCAATATGGGCTGCTGCACCCAATTCAAAGGGTCTAAGGTCTCTTGTGGCTTCTCAGTCCCCTTGTAAAGTTTAGGACTTTGGAACAGGATTAAAACCCTAAAGGCAAGAAGCCTGGAAGGGAGAAATGACGATTTCTGCCCTTGCCTCTGGGCCCCTGCAGTGCTTGTGGTAATCTACCCCACGGGGAGCCCATACTGCTGCTAGGGAAATGGGCAGTTCAGGGCTGGATAGAAATCCGGCTCCTATGCCAGCCATCAGGGAACTTTACTCAATGAGAAAATGAGCACTTTTTGTGGTTGCGAAAGAGAGCACCATTCTTAATTTGACCTGTTCTCGGCTGTGGGTGATGGGCACTTTATCTGAAACTCAAGCACCCAGACTGAGAAGAAGAAGACAGCTGCTGGTGCGAGAAGGGAAGGCCAGCAGCGTCTGTTCCCCTGCAGCTGCGTGTCCATGCTGTGTTCTTGGTGTGTGGTCCCTGGAGCAAGTGCAAGTGCAAGGGATAAGACAGGGTCATCAGTGACTGTGTTCACCGGATGGGTGATGATGCTTCTCCCTTTGTGACACCTACAATGATAGGACAATGTGGAGTAGCATGAGGGCCTTCTGATTGACAAGCAGCATATAAAAACTGTTTGCTGTGTGGTAGCAGGGAAATCCGTGTTGGCATTTGGCATTACATTCAGGTACTTGATGATCTGAATGAAGTTTCACTTACCTTTTTGGTTGCCCAAAGTTTATAAATCGGTGCTGTTCTACTAGACAGATACAGCTTTCAGTATCTGTGGGTTCTGCATCCTTGGATTTAGCCAACTGTGGATTGAACATATTAAAAAAAATCATGTCTGTACCAAATACTGTTTTACTTGTCATTATTCTCTAAAAGAATAACATTAAAACAACTATTTATATAGCATGTATACTGTGTTACAATTTTTTCCCCTCTACTCCACACCATGTGGTTAACTCCCAGAAATTTGGTGATTTTATCATCTCAGCAAGACATTGTTTTCAGAAAATAACAAGTCCTTTAAGAAAAATGCGTTATTAATATTAACTTTTCTTCAGATTTCTCTTTTACCTGCTCAGAATGCTGGGGATTGAATCCAGGGCCTGTGTATGTGAGGCAAGCACTCTACCAACTGAGCTATATTCCCAGTCCCCCTATATACTATATTTACATAGTATATATGCTATATTGTAATCTGGAGATGATTTATAGTATATAGGAGGACATGCACAGGTTATATGCAAATACTGCATCATTTTATATCTGGGATTTGAGTACCTGTGAATCTTGGTATCTGAGAGGGTCCAGGAACCTGTGTCCCTTGGATCCCAAGGATTGAACGGTAGACCAATAAGAAGTGGAATGAGGCTAGGAAGTGGGGTCTAGGGAGATTTGAGTTCTGGAACCTGCTCCACCTTGAGCTGTTTGACCTTGAACTTTCTATTGTATCTTCCAGACTTCACGTTCCTGAAAGATGAAAGAGACAGCCAAGATTGTATTTAGGTCCAGGTTTTGTCAGTCTGTGACAACTTCTACTGCTCCAGACTCACCAAGGCGCAGCTGGCTTCTAGGAAACTATTTCTTTTGATAAGATTACCCCCTCTTTACAGTCAAGAAATAGTTAACCATGGATTAATAACAGGGTCCATCTGAGGGTCTACTGAGGGCTCCAACAGAGCTTGTTATGAGACAGTTTTGACGCTGGCAGTATGCCTTAAGACACTGTGTACATTGGACCAAACCACAAAGTGGTTTAGTATTGTCACAAATGACCTTCACAATCAAGGCTTAAAAGATGTATTTTTTGCAGTAGTTTGGGAGAAGGCCAGACTCCAGCAGAGAAGGAGAGGGGCCGGTGGGAGTGCATTTGGGATCTGTTCTGTTTCCACCATGACTGGCTTACTACATTCACCCGCCTACCAGAGTCTGATATACAAGCAAACTCAGGGCTGGCCACAGGATTTTGCCTTTTCCCCCTCTACTCTACACCATGTGTTTAAATCCCAGAAATTTGGTGATTTTATTGTCTCAGCAAGACAGTGTTATCAGAAAATAACAAGGCTTCAAGTCCTTAGTCCTTTAAGAAAAATGCATTATTAATATTAACTTTTCTTCAGATTTCTCTTTTACCTGCTCAGGATTCTTTGTCTTTCCAGGGGGAAATCCCTTTGTAGTTTTTCTATAACAAATAAATGGAAATCACAGCGCCCCCTAGGCACAGGGAGGTGTCACTGTTCCACTGTTTTAATGGTTCATCCTCCTGAATGTTCAGGAAGTGGATCTTAATTCTTAGATTTTTTAGCTGTTAATGCGGATAGGAAACATCTTAAAAGAAAGAAAAACAGCTAATTGGGCTGGGGATGTGGCTCAAGCGGTAGCGCGCTTGCTTGGCATGCGTGCGGCCCGGGTTCAATCCTTAGCACCACATACAAACAAAGATGTTGTGTTTGCCAAAAACTAAAAAATAAATATTAAAAATTCAAAAAAAAAAAAGAAAGAAAGAAAAACAGCTAATTTAAAGAGTTTTGGTTTGTAAGGATTAGATTTCTGCTTATTTAATTCTTTTAGTCTCTCTGTTGCTAATTTCTGTAGTTACAATGGTAGCCCAGTGCCTACTGCATGAAGTATGCCATACGTGATTGTTGAATGAATACCATCTTTTAAAAATCTTTTGTATTGTGGGGCTTGGTGGCACACACCTGTAATTCCAGCTACCTGGGAGGTCAAGACAGGAGGATTTAAGTTCAAGACCAGCCTCAGCAATGTAGTAAGACCCTGTCTCAAAATAAAATAAAAATGACTTGGGGCGTAGCTCAGTGGTAGAGTAACCCTGGGGTCCCCAATACTGCAAAACAAACAAACTTTTATTTCCTTTATTTATAAAAGTAACGTATTCTTTGTGGAAACTTCTAATAATATACAAATGTCTGAAATAAAGTCTAAATAGTCTCCTTGCCCCTGCTTTCATCTTACTCCCTAGGGCAACTGGGTAGTAACAGTGTGATGAAGATTATTCTACACCTTAAAAATGTAACTATGAGCTTCATGTATATTTACATATGAACAGATACACACTCAGAAACACTTGCACATACACACAGTCATGCACACACACTGCAAATACTGAGATTTCTTCTTCTCTGAAAATGAAATCATTTCATCAGTGATTTTTTTTAGTTCACTTTTTCAACATCCCCATATATCATGGAATCTTTCCATTTCAGTTAATATTCATTGATTTAATTCTTAGTGGTTGTATGATAATTTATTTAGTCAATCCTACTCTACTGTTTTCCTCATAGCAAATGATGCTGCAGCCAGTGCTTGTACAGCTGCCCTTGCACAGCTGTGTGAGAGTCTCTGCATAGATCCCTACAATAAGATAGGACCTTTTAATTAAAGCCCCCAGCACAGGCCCCAAACCTTACAGGCTGCTCCATAAATATTGGTTGGTGGAAATACTGTGTTGTCATATTAATTAGAACAGGAAAAGACCCATTAGGGCAACAAATACACTTTCATAGGGCAAACTGATTCTAAGGAAGGAAGATATGACACTTAATATTCTCATCTGCAAAAAGACAAACCACATTAAATGTATTAAGTAGCAAGCTGCCTGTGTACCAGCATGTAAAATATTCCCCAAGGAGTGTTAGCTTGACAGAATGCATAAAGATACTGCATTAAAGATAAAACAGAGGGACTATTTACCCAGCATAGTTGCCTAGAAAATATACAATTTGATCTAGATAGAGGCTTTTACTGTATAAATTATTGTGGCCTCTACTTCAATCACAAACAGCCTTCAAGTTGGGCAATTGCCTTATAAAAAAAAGGAGAAGAGAACAGTTTTCAATTGTCTACAATGAGCTTCAAAAACAGGCAACTCGGTTCTGATAGAACAATTTAAACTGCCTGTCTCCTTATCTGATGTGGACATCGTTTTTTCAGAAGGGGCAACCAGCTCAAATTAAATAGTTTTGCTGCAGACAGTCTGTCTGTCCCTGCCCCCCACTTCCCTTCTCTGTGCAGGGTGCTGCAGGCCTCTGCTAATTTAGGAAGATTGGTCTGGGCAATGGTAAAGTGAGATGAATAGAAACAACTTTCACAGAGGAAAAAATGAGATATTAAAAAAAAAAAGAATAATAATGGATAGTCAGAGGCTGATTTGACATGGGAGACTATATTCCTGCCTGGTTGATTGTCTCATAAACCCCTCTAAAACCCTGGGTTTTATTTGCAAATGATCTTCACTGTGGACCAAGAGTTCAACAGGAAAAATAATGAGCAAAATCTGTGGGTTGGCTTGAGCCAAATAGGGCTATCCTGCCATTGTGAGAAGAGGTGAGAGAGAGCATCTCCTGGACCATTTTGATCAAATTGCCATGGTTCAGGCAGGGGCTGGTTATCTTATTGTCTCAGATGCTTCACGGGCCTCCTGCACTTGCCTGGTCCTCCTCCAGCCATTTTCACTTGGGCCTAAGCACAGCTGCTGGGAGAGGAGGGGCCTCTCCTGTCCCCCGCTGAGCAGTTGAGCAGCATGCTGGGGACTGCAAAGAGCTGGTGTGCATTTAAGAACTCAAGAAAGAGGAAATCCAAGGAAGATTTCCTCCCTCTTCCCGTTTCTCTTTTTCTTCCTCCCTTCCTCCCTCCCTTCCTTTTTGATTGACAGTTCAGAATTTTGCCTTTCCTCTCAGTGGAAATCTGTCCATGTGGAGTTTATTAATTTTGAAATAATTTTAAATCTATGGAAAAGAACTCCCATGTTACCAGTCACCTAAATTCACCATTTGCCATATATTTCTACAGTTTTTCTTTTACTCATAACTGCTTCGTTGTGCATCTCCTGAGAATAAGAACATCCTGTAAAACACTGTACTAAGGTTATCAACACTGGAAGATGTCACATCGATCCATGCATGCCACTCTCTGATCCAGAGGCCACATTCAAATTGCTACAGTTTTCAAAAACGTCTTTTATAGTAAGTGTCCACCTTCATTCCCTCCCCTCTTGTGGTTCCAGGATCAAATCAAGGATCCCACATGACTCATGCAGTTCTAATCTAGATGGTTCTTCAGCCTTTCTTTGCCTTTGTGACCTTGACACAGATGCTTCTCAATTTTCAATGGAATTGTACCCCCCCACATAAATTAAGAATATCATTAAGTAAAAAATGCATTTAATTTCTTAACCTACTGAACATCATAGCTTAGCGACACAATTGTTTCCCCTGCTGATGACATTACTGACGGCTGCCTAGCATCACCAGACTATCACATAGCGTATCACTAGCCACAGAAAAGATCAAAATTCAGAATTCAAGGTACACTTTTATTGAATATGTATGACTTTTGCACCATTGTAAAGCAAAAAAAAAAAGTTGAATCACTGTAAGTCAAACCATGGCAATTTGGGCAGCAGCTGTATTTTCGAATAATACAGAGCAGTTTTGTTTTGTATGGTGTCAGTCAATCTGTGTGTGCCTGATGTTTTTTCATGATTGGATTCAGGTTATGTGTTTGGGCAGGAAACTACAGATGTTGTCTTTCTAGTATATTCTATCAGGGGGCACATGATGTTGATTTGTTTCATTGCAAGTGACATAAATTTGGATTAACATTAAGTAAAGTAGTATCTGCCTTTATTAAATTATTATTTTCTTCTCTGTAAATAATAATCAAACCTTGTAAATATTCTTTTTCCCATTAAACTTCAACCTAGTACTTTTAGCCTCCATTGGCAGTTCTCACTTTTTTATTTTTTTAAATCATTAGCAGGATACAGCAGCCAGATTCCTGGAGATGCAGGTATTGGGTGAAAGAATATGTTTCTGGGCAGCCAGAAGGATCCAGTCAGACCAGAAAGAAGCCAGCTTCTCTGTGGTCACTTAGTTTACCTTACTTTTCTCTTGATTTAGTCAGTTGTTAGTGATTTTCTTCTTCCATTGCATCTAGGTTATTCTTTGATTGAATTGAGAGTAAGTCATACCCTCTTGTAGTCATTAGTAAATATTAGTTTGCTTTAAGCCAGGAACTTGAGGAAAGAGGAACTCCAAGGAAAATTTCCTTCCCTTTTACCTCCTTTTCTCTCTTTGAGAAAATACAAAAAAGAAAAAGAGGGCTTAGCCCCTCTTCTAAGACTGGTGGGAAACCAGATGGAGACAGGGCTATGGATCAAAGGGAAGCTTTTTGGGGTGGTGGGGATAATGTCACAGAGGAAGTAACTTACTATAAAACTCTTTATTTTGAAATGATTTTAAATTCACAGAAGTTGCAAAGGTGATATGGGGGTGTTGCACATACTCTTCACCAGTTTATCCCAGTGATTACATAACTGTGGTACAGCATCAAAACCAGGAAATTGACATCATTGGTCAAATATGTTCAGATAGTTCTATGCTGTTTTATCATTTGTGTGGGTATAGAACTATTCCATCACCCAAAACATGTTCCCCTTTAGAGTCACATGTATTTTACCATTCCTTCCTGCCATTTTTAACCAGTGACAACCACTGACCTTTTAAATCTTGCTTCAAGAATGCTCTATAGGAGCTGGATTTGTGGCTCAGTAGTAGAGTATTTTTCTGGCATGTGTGAGGCCCATCCCCAGCACGGGGAGCGGGGGAGAATATGGTGTATACAATTTTTTTTGAGGTTGGTGTTTTTTACTCAACATAATGCCCTTGAGATCTATCCACGTTGTTGCCTAAATCAGTAGTTCATTCCTTTTCCTTACAGAAAGTATTCCATGGTATGAATGCACTACAGTTTGTTTAACCATTACTCTTTGAGTTGTTTCTAGGTTTTTTTTTGTTGTTGTTGTTTTGTTCTTTTATAAAACTGCAATGCAAAAATTTGTACAGGATTTTCTGAGGACATAAAGCCTTCATTTCTAGGACAAATATTCAAAATTGATATGGTATGTGAGGCTGCCATTTCCTAGTTGAGTGGGCAAGTGGTTTTTCTTCTGGACCTAAATTTACTCCTCTGTGCAGTAGGATGATCACATCCCTACCTCATATGGCTGCTGTAAGGCTGCAATGCCCTGGAGTATGCGACGCAGTTAGTGAGGTGTCTGCTAAATAAATATTAACTATCATCATCAGTATCCAAAGCAATCATGTGTAGCAGTTTTGCTTGGCAAACTGTGGGGCTCTATATACATGATCATTGTAGAAAAGAGGTGTTCCTTTGAAGGCTTCAGGATTGCATTAATGCTGCTTATGTGATTGAATAACCAATCAAATGCCTGTTTTCAGCCTTGGAAAAACTACATAGTGAGATTTCTTTTCTAGGACTAGCACCTATAGGCCAGGCAGGGGAGGGGGTGCCAACAGCACTTGCTTTTCTACCCACACACATCCCTGGAGGAGAACGAGTTGAATGGAGAAGAAAGCTTATAGTTAAATATATGTTCTTCATTTACTCATTTCTTTTGAAGGGAAGGCCCTATTTCTCACATAGATATGTCCTAGCATGACACTTCCCCTGAATGGATCTGGCCTTGAGTCTCTCCAGGTTCATCACCCCTGAGGACATACTTCTTAATGTCCAAGCAAGAAATGGTGTCAGTTTAGCCTAATTCCCCAGACCTGTGGCATAGCTTGACTGCCTGAGAACAGATTAGGAGATGAAGCTGCCAACAGAAAGATATGGGTTGCTTCCTCTGCAAAGGATTGCACTTGATACAGAAGAACTGGTCTCCACCTCCCATCTCTGGTGATAGATTGGATCAGTTCAATTTGCTTGAAGTTACATTTGGTGGGAATTGTATGATCACATCTGTCAGGACAGGTTTCTGCTCCATCTGCTTGCATGTTCCTGGAGAAACTTTGAACTGCAGGGCAAGTCTCAGCATTCTTGGAAGTGACCAAAACAAACAAACAAACAAACAAATAAATAAATAAATAAAGGCTACTCTCATCCTGGGGTGGTTTTTTCTGGTATCAACTGGAAAACTGTTCAGTGTGGTATAGGCAGGATGGTCTCAGCTTGAGGCTTGTGGATTCAACCTTCCTTTCAAGTTGGTATTCTAAGGCCGTATCTACCCTTACAGCCCAGTTTAACTATTTTTAGCTTGAATGGAGGTTCATTCAATTCAAAAGAAACATTTGCTTTTTTTTTTTTTTTTTTGTGGGCAAGGCAAAAATGGAAGCCTTCTTAACCACACACACATATACACACACAGACATATGTGGTTGCTAGTAAGAGAAACCCACTATATACTATAGTAAGGAAAAATGGGAATTGGAAGTTATTGAAGATTATTTGTATTACTGCAAGTCCTGATGATGGAGGGTAGCAGGAACTGTACTGAGGCAGCTGTCTGTTATACTTGTCTTAACCTGGAGTTTATGGGCCTTCATCCTAGCTGGGATTTCAGGGACCAAGGAGACTTTATTCCAGCTTCCATTCTGACCTCCTTCCTAAGGCCACTCACTTGGCCTTAGGAATGACTGCGGGCCCTTCCTCCTTGGGTTGGTGGAAGTAGTTCTCACCAAAATAAGTTTTTAGTGGGTTTGGGAGATACCTGTTTCCCTTATCTAGTATTGTGTAGGAAACTGTCCCCAAACTTAGTAGCTTAAAATTACAATCAACTTTGTTATTTTCCATGATTCTGTGGTCTGAGAATTTGAACAGAGCATGGTGGGATTGGTTTGCCCCTTTTCCGCTTGATGTCTACAGTGGCTGGAACAGCCAGAATGTTTTTTTCACTTTTTTTTTTTTTTTTGTGGCTCAGCTAGAAGGCTGTGGTGCCTGGGGCTGCACAACCCTAAGGGGTCATGTGTGTGTGGCTCATTGTCTCAGGTATCTCTCTCAGCCAAGTCTCTCCCTCTGGAGTCTCCAGTAGGGACATTTTACCTGGCTGGACATTTTACATGGCAGTACTGGGCCACCAAGAAGTTAAAAGCACAAGCTTCAAAACCTTCTGGAGGCCTAGGTGCCGCACTGGCATGATGTGACTTTGTTGTACTCTATTGGTTAAGGTAGGTTGCAGCTTAGCCCAGATTTAAGGGAGGGAACTGTGGAAAGGCATGGATACCAGGGGGTGTGGTTCACTGGGGACCACCAAGAAGAGCCCAGGGTTGTCTACACAGGAAACAACCTGGCCAACACATTCATCCATTTATTTATTTAATGAGCTGCTCCAAGAAAGTGTACATATGCTAAATACAGCAAAGTTAGCTAAGACACATTGATCATGGAGATCAGCACTAAACTGCAGTCTTGTCCTTAGCCCAGAATGCAGATCCCTACTTTGAAGTATATCTATAAAATGATGGTTCCTTAATGCTGATTCCTCTCGTATCTTCTTAGGCTCCCTCACCTCATGGGCAGACTGCTCTGTTTTGTTTTGTTTTCTTTTCTTTTTCACCCTAAATGGCCTGTCCTTCTTTCAGCGTGTCTGTTGAAATCTATTCTTGACCCTGCTGCCAGGCTAATCTTTCTAAACTGGTGCTTTTATTGTGTTACTCTCCTGCCCTAAAACTTTTCAGTGATTTCTTTTTATCTACCAATGAACTCTAAAATCTTATCCTGATATTTGGTGCTTTCTGTAGTTGGCCCCTGTCAACCATTCTAAAGTTATGGTCTCAAAATTGATCTTCTAGCCACTGCAGTTTTCTCTCTGGTCCTGTTCCTGCTCTGCCTCTTTGCTCTCCCTGATCTCTGGCCTAGCATGTCCCTCCTTTCTCACCTGCATCAACATTTGCCTTTTCTAGCAGACTCTGTGGGCCTCTCCTTTCCTGGTCAACCACGTCTCACCTTTCTGACCTTCTAGGAGATCCCTGGCTTTTAGCACGATTGTATTTAATTTGGGTGTTAGACGGAATGTTGAGTCTAATCTTCCAGCAAAAGAAGGCATCCCTTCTGTGGCAGAGGAGATGGATGGACAATTCAGTGGTTGAACATGGGAGTTCCAGAGTTGGGCTAGCAGGGCTGCATCTTGGCTCTTCTTTACCAGCATTTGCCTGGGTTTTCCTCTTCTGAATTGGCAGTGCTCTTTGTTTATCATCAGAAGATGAAATGAGGTGATGCCTATCAAGCAGCTGGCAAGGAGGTTGGAAAGGGAGTGGGTTGGTCTCCATCCTGCTGTCTTCTGCTTCCAGCCTCCAGGAGGCTGCCTCAGTTTTTATGGAAGCTCAATGTTTAGTCTGGTGACCCAAAATCTCAGAATGTGCTTCCTTTGCAGAGCTGCAATTTTTATCTCAAAGACATGGCCCTTGTTGTGCCCTCTGATATGATATGAAATTTGGGACAATCTCTTTTCTGTAAGACAGTTTCTCCAGTGTTGACAGCAGGCCGTGGTCTGAGTGTTTACGTGTTGAAACCTAATCCCAGTGTGATGGTATGAAGATGTGGGCCTATGGGACCTGACACGTAGGGCCTAGGTCATGAATGGGGTTGCCACCCTTGGAAAAGAGGCCTAAGGGAACTTGTTCACTCCTTTCACATGGGGACATGGTGAAAAGGTGCCATCTATAAAGAACAGGCTCTCACCTGACCTGAGATCTACCAGCATCTGGGGCTTCCTAGCACCCAGAACTGTGAGAAATAAGTGGTTATTTACAAGTCACCCAGTTTATGGTATCTTTGTTATAGCAGCCTGAATGGACTGAGACAGACAGGTTTATGTCCCCATGAAATCTCTGGAGGTACAAAGCTCTGTTTCCCCTCTGTCTTTGCTTAGATGGGTAGTTTGGAGATCCTTGGTCTTTGGTCTGGCCTGTCACTCACTCTTTGGGGTTCAGGGCTTATACAGATCTATCTCAGCCATTAACAGAGCATACTGCTCCTCCTAGATGACCAGCCTGCATACCCCCATCAAAAAAAAAAAAAAAAAAAAAAGGGAAAGTGTCAATTTTAGAATACAGTGTAAAGGACTCCCCTCCCGCCCCATCAACTCCTCTACTTTGGGTATCATGTTAGATAATCAGAAAGTGGCCTGCCCTAATTACATTAGCATATGCTTTTGTAGCATGTCCTCTCTGAATTAGATTGAAAGTCCATTTCTTATTTTTTTTTCATATGAAAGCAGTGTGATCAAATCTTGTTTGTACTTTTTGAAAACCCATTTGTATCAACTCTCTTCTCTCTGTCACTGCAGTTCCTCTGGGAATCTGTCCGTGAACACAAGGACCTCACATTGTAAAGAGGGACTAAACCTTCAATTCCCCTTAGCTCAGCACCAATTAGGCCTCCCACCTGCAGAGCGCAGCCTGGCAGAGACCTGGGAGGGGCCCGGCTCCCCTCTACTCAAATCTGATGATCAAAGTGAAGTTCTCTAGTTTTTTTGTTTGTTTGTTTCAAACACTTCAAAGTTTTTTAAGGGTAGCTTTGGGCAAAGGGAAAGGAAGTGTTTTCATGACCTGCTGGACATGTGGGGATTTGGAATTTCTTTGGAATTCACAGAGAGTTCACGTTTTGTGGTGTCCGTCCCCTCTGGCCCTTCATGTTTGTGCTGGTTCCTGTTCTCTTTGCTCTGTGTAGCTGAGGAGGCCTGTCCTGGGTTGATTGCACGGAGGCTAATAACATTGCCCTGGATGATGTTCTGTTATGGCATCCTCTAGTCTATGTACTGCTGCCCCTGGACAAGGTGACCTGCTGGTTTTGCAGAGACCAAACAACCCTATTTTGAGAAAATTCAAATGATGTGAGGACGCTTTTGCACACAGTAGGGAAAAAGTGGGTAACACTGGGAATCCATAACTGGGACTCATGGCTCAAAAGACTTTGGGAAGAATTTGACATTTCTTCCTAAGGAACAGATGGACTGTGGTCCCTTATGAATTTTAAATGCCGTACCTGAAATAAACATTTGCTGATATATTAGAAGAGAAATCCCAATTATTTGGATTAAGAAAAGCTCTTTGATGCAGTGATAAAAAAGGAGGCCCTTGTGGGCGCCCTCCACCAGCTCCCTTATAACCCCCCTGTGAGGCCCACCCAGCTCAGCCTCCCCCTCCTTAAAAAGCCATTTGTAACCCTTACTTGAGTGTCATGTTTGGTGATGAAGTGCATTCTCGCCTTTTGCCTTGGCGGCTGCATGTAAGAACAGGTCTGGCCACAGAGGTGAGAGGGAGGCCGGGCCTCTCACTGCCCAAGGCCCATGAATCATGTCAGACTGGTAACCTGAGCCTGCCTCACCTCTCACCAGCCTCCATGACACTCCTTCCAACTTAATTTCAGCCTAAGGGATGCTTTTAAGAAGATTTTAGAGCGCAAAAACATCTCCTCAAAAGAATTGTAGTTACATTAAAAACTAATTATCGGAGCTTAGGGGTATAGATCCACTGCCATATCTTACACAGAGAGCAATTTATCTCCTAGACCCTGAAATATCATTACATAATAGGTTAAGGACACTAACCCAGGGGATACTGGGAAAAAGGTAGTAAAATCACCAAATGCCAGAAAATGATGAGCAATATGATTATGACAAAATAGCTCTGCCCTCCTGCTATGGCAGTTTCTAACATGACACATTCTGAAAATATATCCTAAATGAGCCGGTGATTAAAAGTGTGGGCAGTGTGGTTTGTCTGGGGCCCTCAGGTTAAATGTGATATTCATCTTTGAGATATCTGCCTTTTTTTTTGGCACAAAGAACTAGATGTGACAATGGGGAAAAAGACGATGGGATCATTCCAACTGTGCGTAGAGGTCTTGCCATACCCAGGACCTGCCATCCATTCTCGTGGGTTGTCTGTGTCTCTAAATACACCCACGAAGGAGAAAATCATTACTGCTGTTTTACATCTGAGGAAACACTCTGATGTTTTGCTTATAGTTAACAGGAAACCCATGGCAGAACTGGTTTAAACAGCAATTGATTATTTCAAGTAACTGAAAGAAAGGAGATTAATGGCAGGTTTCCATCAGAGATTCACCTGGTTGTCATGGACCCCGTTTCTTTTCGGGTCTCTGCCTTCTAGAGCGTCCACTTCTCTTCAGGCCGACTCCCGTCCTGGTTCCAAGATGGCTGCCAGCAGCTCCCAGGACATCTCACTTTGCTTCCCTTTTGACATCCTGTGGGATGACTTTGTCCCAGCATTCCCTTCAAGAGTCCTGGGCTCTTTCTGATTGTCCTAGTTTTGTTCACATGGCCATGGACGAGTCAATGAGTGGACAGATGGGCTTCACTTAGAACAACATGCTACACCTGATGCTGGTGTTAACGTCATTGTTTTGGGATCCATGAGGACCTCCAGATGGGAGCCCTGGGAATAGTTGCTGGAGAAACCTCAGGTGTTTACCAGAGACCAGTGATACCACGATCCATGGCTCATGAAAGTAATAAGTGACACAGCCTGAATTTGAACCCTGGCAGCTTTATTTGAGGGGTGTTTCTCAGAGCCAGGGTCCTTCTATAATTTCCTAACTCTTAACTCTATGGTTTTCCTTCTAGGACTGCCACTCTTACCTGATTGATGCTAACTTTTGGCAAACAATAGTTGCAGAAAACCTGATGGGTGTGTTATTGCCTTATGGCATGAGGCAGCAGGAAGGGTACTTACTAAGAACTGAGACTTGGTCACCCCATTAACCTTGGGTAGGTTACCTCACCTCCCAGGGCCTCTGTTTTGCTCATTGGCAAATAAGGGGTGATGTCTCCCTTACTTACCTGATTGAGTGTTTCAAGGGTGGAGCAAAATAGTACTGTTTGAAAGAGGCTGAAAAGCACTACTCATTTATATGCACCTAAATTGTCATCTCTCTGCATAAGATGGTGATATATTTTGTTCCAAATATGAGAAACGGATACCAAAAAGGTCTCTATTATGCTTCAGACACATTTTAATTTAACAAACTTTCTTAATGAGATAGCCAAAACATATCACCCAAAGTGAAAATCAGAAAATCTTCAGGAATGTTTCATGAAATTTGTGCCAAGGCAGGACATGCATTCACAAGCTCTTAGTTGCCTCTTGTTGCGATGTGATGATTATGTATGTAAATGTTATTCTACTTTTAATTAAACTACAACCTCATTGAAATGGAAGGTGGAAAGATCCTGACCAATTTCATTTCAAAATACAACATACCTTTAAATAGAAATAGGCATGGGGAAATAGGGAATCAGAGGGAACCTAGAGATGGAGCCAGGGCCTCTCCTGCCCCTGGTATCTGCCTTCTCAGCTTTCATTATAAATAGAAACAGGCAGACGAAGCCCATACTTTCAACAAAATGAAGGAGTCACCCAGAGATTTGACATCAGTCCTCAAAGAGATGGTTTCAAGGGTAACCTGTGAACTTTAATCCTGTGTGGCCAGGTTTGGCACGTGCATGGGTACCTGCATAGGGTGACCACAAAAGTGAACCACACAGGGAGGTCAGTGGTATCCTTGCTTGCTTGCTCCTTCTCTTCATTCTACAGTTATTTATTGAGAGCTGGTTATGTGCCAGGCACTCTACTTGGTGCCAGGGATATATATGGCAGTGAACAAACAGATAACCCTTGTGTTGTGGTAGGTTAAGGTCAAGTGGAAGAACTTAGCATCACATATCAGGCCTCCCTAAAGTCCCAGCATGGGATAGAGACACCACATATTGCTTGATGACCGTACCTGGAGAGACATGGTTCATGGACTGAGTGGGTGAGGCCTCTGGAGCTGGCTTTGACCTGTTCCATGCAGGGAATTGGTTGAAGGAAAGTTGAAATATCCTCTGTGCTCAAGCCACACCTCGGTTCATAAAGTCACTTGAAGATACCAAGCCTTCTTCATCTCTGAGCTCCATACATGGTCTCCCCCTGCCTGCACTGTGACTCACATTCTATCCCTCTGTCTGTTCAACTCCTATTGTCTTCAAAAGTCAGGTGCTAAAACTTCTCCTTAGCCTTCAAGCATGGGTTGGGGTGCCCCTGCAGAATCTTCCCAGTTTTCCATTACTGTTCCTAAATAAGTGCTTATGTAGCTGTCCATTGCCCCACTAGTCTTGTAGCCTGACTTAGATGGTCTTTCTTGTTCAACTCTGCATCCCAGAGTCTAGCACAGCCTGGTATGGTTGGGGGTCTGGATAAATATTTTCTGATCTTGTAAGCAGGTTCCTGCTCTCTTGGTCATAAGACTAAGGTGCAATCAATCAATCCCCATTTCTTCTTTGACCTTTTGGTGGTATTCAAAACTTCCATCTTAAAACCCCTGCCTGTTTTTTTCTTCTGGGTCTGCTGATGCAGCCTCCTGCCTGGAGGACCCTGACAATGAACATTTGTTGGTGGCCTCCTGAACATCTAATATCTCCTCTTTCCCAACCAGCTCTAATTTCCTTGGATGGGTCTGTGGTTCAGGAGAAGTTGATGGCACCTCAGGTTCTTGAGGCAGAACCCACAACTTGGATTAAGCCTGTCAGTACATTCTGTAGTCCTGGTCAGGGGAACTGGCTCGTGCTGGGCACAGATCTGAGCCAGTACAGTACCAGGAAGCTCAGACCTAGTACTGGCCAGAGATCCTCTTTCTTTGAAGAAAGTTGTAGTTCTCAGAATCAGCCTTAAGGTAAACTCTACACTGAGGAAGCTGATAAAATAATGGAAGGAAGATGCGTCCCTGAAGCGTGCATGGCTGCCTTGAAGCCAGAGATTACTTCTGGACTTTCCAGTTTCGTCTGTTGCATGAGTTGGCTATTGTGTTACTTGGAACCAGGAGCATTTGGACCTGCCCACTTCTCTTCCCTACTGGTGCTTTCAGGATATGATTTTCAGCAATTTCCTTTTCACTTCTACACTTGCCCTGGGCACCATGGTTTTCTTAAATACATTTGTATGTGTCTTAGCCTGTTTGTACCAGAAAAACAGAATAACACAAGTGGGGCAATTTATAATTTATTTTTCACAATTCTGGAGGCTGGGATGTCCGAGATCAAGGTCCTGACATCTGGCCAGGGCCTTATTGCTGTATCCTCACATGGTGGAAGGCAGAAGGGCAAAAGAGAACCAACTCCTCTAATTAAACCCCTTTATAAGGTACATTATCCCATGAACAAAGGGAGAGCCCTCAGGGCTTCAACTCCTCTTAAGCCCCATCTCCCAAGACTGTTACCTGGGCAACCTCTCAATTTTGTAGGGAAAACACTTACGCCAGAGTGGTATGTCTGAGCTCTTTCCTCTTCCTCGGGCTCTCTACCTGTAGAGCTGGATGCCTGCTGGACATTGCCATTTGGAAGTCTGGGTGCATCACAATCCTAACAACAATCCAAGAGGAGAGGAACTCATCTTCACCTTGCAAGCTGGTTTCTTTTTTCTCTCTTGCTTTGTTGATTGGCATTGCCATCCACTTTGGGGCCCAAGCCGAAACCTGGGTGAGTCCTTATCTCCTGCTTTCACTTCCCCACCCTGTCAATCAAATTGCGCACTATTTCTGGCCCATACCCTACCCTGGTTAGCTCCCAAGAGCATCTGTCTTTCCTGCTATGACTCTAGTCAGGCACCACCATACAAATCTGGATCTACCCTGTAGATCTACCCTTCATCTTGCCCTTAGTCCTGAGAGCCAGAGGGATCCTTCCATGTGAAGGTGCAAAGTTCCTCCTCTGCTTAAAATCTTTAGTGACTCTTTGCCCACCAGAGGATCAGCAAAGTCCCCAGGATGGGGCACAGACCATACTCGGGGCTCCTTTCCTACTTCTCCCTCCATACCTTGTCTCCGTGCTCACCACACTGTCCCCAGCAGGTCCTGCTCCCATTGCCTCTGCACAGGGTCATTGCACACACTGCTCCTTTTGCTTGCAATGTCCTTTCCCACCTCTTCCTTTCCTTCTCTTTTCTTGTTTGCCTCTTGCCTCACCTTCAGGACTCGGCTCAGGGGTCACTCCTTCTGGAGGCTTCTCCAGATCTCTGCTTTAAACTCATACCAGCTCGGATTGGCTTGAGAGAGCCACTGCTGGGCATCTCTTCCCCGCTCAGGTTTAGTGATCTCCCACTGAGAGCTTGAAATCAGCATGGTGGAGGTAGTCACACCTGGGGCTGAGGTCTGGCTCAGTGGTAGAATACTTGCCTAGCATGCGTGAGGCACTGGATTTGATCCTCAGAACCACATAAACAAATTAAATGAACAAAATAAAGGTATTGTGTCCATCTACAACTAAAAAAAAAAATTAAAAAAAGATTAGTAACTTTATAGAAAAAGATACCAGAGCTCACTCTCTCTCTCTCTCTCTCTCTCTCTCTCTCTCTCTCTCTCTCTCTCTCTCTGGTGCATGTCCCAGAGAGGGGCTGTGTGGGCACACAGCAAGAAGGCACACTGCAATCTAGGGTGAGAGCCCTTCCCCAAGAGTCACCCTGCTGGCACCTTGATCTTCCATGAAAAAATAAATTTGTGTTGTTTAAGACACCTAGCCTCCGGTATTTTGTTACAGCAGCCTAAATAGACTAATACACTCAACAGTCTCTTTCTGAAAGCAGAGGTTGGCAAACTTTTTATGCCAAGGGCTAGATAGTAAATATTCTGGATTTTGCAGGCCACTCATCTCAGCTTCTTGACTTTGCACTGACTCATGAAAGCATCTGTAGATAACTTATAAATAACTGAATGGGCAGGGGCTGTATTTCAATAAAACTTTATTGATGGACACAAATTTGAATTTCATATTATTTTTCACATGTCCTGAAATATTCTCTTGATTTTTTTCACAAAACTTTAAAAAATATAAAACAAGCTGAGCTGAAAGTTAATTCAAAAACAGGTGGGAGGCTGGGTTTGGCCAGCAGCTGTAGTTTGTTGACTGAAGTCATAAAGAAAAACCCTTTTTGCTCAATTGTACCTAGATATGTTAAACCATGTCTGAGTAATAATAAGCCCTTGAAGGGAGCTTTAAGATAGGGGTCTTTAATTGTGGTCAACCACTGACTTTTCTGGGGAGAGTGGGGATTGAACTCAGAGACACTTAAACACTGAGCCATATCCCTAGCCCTTTAAAAATTTTTTTGAGACAGAAGCCCTCAAGTTGCTTAGGGCCTCATTAAATTGCTGAGGCTGGTTTTCAACTTGTGATACTCTTGCCTCAGCCTTGCAAGAGCTGGGATTATAGGTGTATGCCCGGCCAATCTGCTGCCTCTTGAGAAATGTTTGTCATTTCTATTTGTGTATAGAATATCTGTGTACAATTTGCTTGGTGACTGACCTGTTTTCAGATTATTGAAAAGATCAGATGGTGGTTAAGTAGCTTGTTTTCCAAATCCTAATTCAGGAACATGTGCAAATGGGAACTTGAATGTATTTAGGAGTTTGATGAGCTAGTTGAAGTTAATCTGCTGGGCTGCTGGGATGCACCTCTGTATTACTTAGATCCTTCCTTCTGCCTGCTTTTGCGGTAGATGCTAATAGTAAGAGTCTGTGATATGTGTGAGAGCTCATAATAAATTTTTAATTGCTACATGTACTTTATGCAAGTCGACTTGGTAGGCACAGAGATATCCAACCTGTTACATTGGGTGGGAAGGACTACTTGGAACAGGGTCTCGTTATCAGCATCTCTTTGCCATTTAGGGAGCTCCTGCCATCTCAATATCCTGGAAGCCAGCAGATCTGAAGAGGTTGCAGACTGCACTGTGTCAGAAACCATTATTAAAAGATAGACTTAGCCAAGAGGTATGGTGGGGGAAGGGAGGAGAGGAGAGACAAGCTGTCTGGTGGAGTTTCAGCTTTTGTTGGAGGAAAAAATCGAAAATTGAAAGCATTTTGATTTTTCTCAGAAAACTGGAGCCCAGGTAAAGTGTGAAGTGCAAGCTCAGACTTTGGGATCAGTTAGGATCACCTGTTAGGACAAATGTTCCTATCTCCCACCAGCCAGCCCATCTTTCTTTGATGAACAGAGCTTTCTCTTAAGTCTACAGTTAAGGCCTAATTGGATCATTGGTGTGGTGTCACAGTAATTAACGCACAGCCTGGGAGTAGTTCCATAAATGTCAGTCTGAGCAGTTGCAAGCACTGCCCAGAAAGCGGAGGGGGCTATGGGACCCTGCCAGCAAGACCCATGCTCCATTGTTCTTGCCCTGAGGAAGAAATAGCAAGAATATCTCCAGGATACACCGTGCTACACAGACACTAAAAAAATTTCAACAATGGCTGACTAGTGATTAGGGCTTTATTATTATGCTTAGCTAAGAATAGATTAAAATGACCTGAAGAAAGAGCACTGTGTTCTCATTGATTTTGTGTCTTGTTCATTGGCTGAGACGGGAACCAACTTGAGCTAGTTTAAACCTAACAAAGGACTTCAATGGAAGGATGTGGGAGGTGGGTCTTGCTCCAAAGGCAAGAACAGAAAGGAGACTTCTGGAGAGGGCTGGCCTGGGGCAGGAAAGCTCCAGGACTCTCCACCTCTGCTCTCTGCGAGCCAAGCCCCTGGAAGTTTGCTCACTGGAATTCTGGAATTCTGGTAAACGGCTGAGACTCGGTTCTTTGGAGTGTTTGCCAACCCATGGTGTCAGTGCTTCCACGTGGAGGCTGGCGAACACGGGATCAAAGCTGCCAGCACAAGGGCAGAGCTGGGAAGAAACGTCAGGGGCACCGAGGGGTTTTCCTGGTGTGGATTATGGATGCAAATACTCTCAAGAGCACTCATAATAATAAAATGTAATAACATGATTAGGAGGTGATGAGTTCGAGTAGTTGCTACCCTTATTTTTATATATATTATATATATATTTTAAATTGCCAATGGACCTTTACTTTATTTATTTATATGTGATGCTGAGAATTGAACCCTGGCCTTCCACATGCTAGGCAAGCTCTCTACCACTGAGCCACAACCCCAGCCCTACCCTTATTTTCAATATAATTTAGATTTATATGTTATTTGTGTATGTGTGTGAGTGTGTGTGTGTGTGTATGTGTTGCTAGGGATTGAATCTAGGGCTTCACATATGACTGGAAAGTAGTAGACCACAGAGCTACACCCAGAACAAGTTAATTTTTAATAATGTCTGGGGTAACAATTTGACTTGCAAAATTTCTGATAATTTAATGATCAGCTCTTGGGAGCTGGTATATATGAGATGATTCTAGTATACCACTGTCCCCGCCCCCTGCCTCCCCCATAACACAGGGCTAGCTCTCTCTCCCAAAGGAATCCCTTAATGGCCTCATTTTATTTCCAGAATTGTCCCCATTTTTCAGATGAAGAAACAGGCCCAGAAAGGTTTAGTGATTCAGTTAAGGTCACACAGCTAGTAAGCTGCAAAGCAGAAATTCACATCCAAGCTGATCCTTACGCCCAACTAGGTTCTCTCTTTCCCAGACATGATGTGCAGAATTGGATGCTTAATCAATGTGATAAATTTTCTGACACTCCGGAGGAATGGCAATAACTGGGATAAGGTAAAAAGAGAATAAAAGAAGAGAATCTGAATAAGGGAAGGGAGAGCAAAAGCAGGTATTATTTTTATCCCCCCAAATCCAACCTCACTACAACTAACCCCTCTTTCTTCTAATCTCTGGGGATGAGAGGTAGATACTGACCTCATTGTAATTTGGGGTTTTGTTGCAGATCATGTTGAGCTGAATAGGGGTGTGGATGCTCATTTTTTACCTTCTTCATTGTTGGCTTCCCTGGTCACTTTTGTGTGCTTCTGCCCCCAGGTATTGAGCATAGTTGATTCTTCCTGCAATTAGAATTCATGGTCAGCTGAGCGGAACTAATGCAACAAACCGTTTTTACTTTGAAGGTTATATTACAGGTTTCCAAGCTCCTGCGGAAAAGGCTCTTTATGAATAAGATATTCTTGACTATCTCTAGGAATTTAATTTTCCTTTTTCTGAATTTTCAAGCCTGCCTTTGAATTCTTTAATATGATTCCCCAGGAAGTACCCAGAGCCAGTGAGACAACAGGACAGAGTCAAATTGTGAGTATTTAAAAATGTTTCCTTCTCTGAGGGCACAGAACAAGAGTACACACCACTGCTTGTCTTAGAGTGGCTGTCTCTTCATTGACCAGTTCCTTTGATGTATAAATATCATTATTTAATTACTTCAAAAAAATTCCCACTCATGTAAAATAGATACAAGAAGGGGACTGAGAATTCTGATTTCTAATAATTTCCAAAACCAGACGCAGTGGATGTCAGTAATTTCCCAGGAGAAGTAAGAAATATCCGTTAAAAAAATCTTCTTTAAAAATTTTTTTAGAATTGCCAAGTGTGATCTCATACTGGATGCATGATACCAATTAATACTTTAAATGGCCTCAAATGGTCAGAAAATTTATTTAGCTGCTTTGGAGAGATTCTAATGACTCCAAAATGATGACACAAATCAGCCAGTTCAGAGTCCTATAATGTGTTTTGGCACCATGATCGATCCCATCTCCCAGCTGTTCAGCATGGAAGATGCCCTGACAAGGCTACTTTGTCCTATTTTTTTTTTTTTTTTTTTTTTTTTACAATTCTTCTTAGAGTTAAAAATAGCATTCAAGGGCTGGGGATGTGGCTTAAGCGGTAGCATGCTCGCCTGGCATGCACGGGGCACTGGGTTCTATCCTCAGCACCACATAAAAATAAAATAAAGATCCACCGAAAACTGAAAAATAAATATTTTTTAAAAATAGCATTCAAATTTCAACTAATGGTCTTTAAGAGATTTATATTATTTGAAAAAAAGAGCAAGATCTAGGAAAGAAGTAAATTTGACTTTTTAAAAAGATGCTTTAATTCTTAGTTTCTGAGTGTTAACAAGTCAGTTTCCATTTTCCTTTTCTAGCCCCAAGTTTTTTTTTCTTCTTATTTTAGAATCTATACTTGATCTTTCTGAACCGTGAGTCTTATGCTTACAGGATTATTTGCCATTTTGCTTAGGCTACAGGAAGCTCTGTACCAAACTTGTAGATGGCTTCTGGTGATTTATAGGACCCCATGGTGCTGAACCAGGTATATAAACCGTATCTCTGAATTCCACTCCATGCCACCCCTACTTACCTGTTCTTTCTTATTTGTTAAAAATGTTGTTTATGGATATCTATAATCCACCTTAAAAAAAAAAAAAACGGTGAATTATATAGTGTGAGAAAATGGTAAAGGATTCACCAGTTCCCAAGGCCAAATTTTTCTGCTGGGATTGGGGTCTCCTCCTCAGGTAACTCTGCTTCATTTACATCCCACCTGGGACCCCACCCGAGCTGGGCCCCCGGTGCCCAGTGGGGAGGGCACTAAGGAGATAAAGCTGGGACGCTGAGACGGCTGATGAGCTGCTAACAAGGAGGCCCAGGAAGCTCACTTTCCAAAGGGCTCTGCAGCCTAGTTGGAGGAAGCAATTCTGCTCTTTGTGAGTGAGGTCTTCCTGGTCTCTAGCTCTGGAATGCAGCCAGGGCACATGAGCAGGGCCTCTTTGGCCAATGATTGGGAGTTTTGTGCCCAGCTTATGAACCTGAGCCTGCAAACCCTCTTGTGGTGAAATATGCACATACAGATTTTAAAATATGGCTTCCTTTTCCCTTCCTCCTCCCCACCCCTTTCTTCTGCACCAGGTTTCTCCTGAGGCCAATCTTCAGTTCCCTGTGGGATCCCCCTGAGACCACATTTACTTGGAGGGATATTGCCAAGTTACTTCTACGACCCTTGCGTGGGCCATACAGTGCCCTCACCCCAGGGGAGAAGGGAGGTCTCCTTAGAAAATATCTATTTTCCCTAGAGGATTCACTAAAAGAACAATATAAACCTAGCTGCTTCTGGAAGAAAAAGTAAAAAGGAAATTTCTTTTCTAAAATCTGTTTGGTTAATAAGAATCCTAAACAAACACACATAAAAATGCAAGGTCATGATTTGCTCAGATTAAAGCATAGAATTTGTTCTCTTGCAATACACTGTATGATCATGGTTGTCTCCACCCAGAGAATGCTGCAGATGTGTACGCCAGTCTACTGACTGCTCATTTCTGGGGAGGTGGGGAAAGACATCTGTTGGTAGATTTCTTCTCAGAATGTGTGGTTAGGACAACGGAAATTTCTGACAAGTCAAGTAGAAGTGATTAAAGCTTGCAATGTGAATCAGTTAACATCTGTAATTTTCCTTGTTCTCCAATGCTATTAGTTATTTCAAGGGTAAAAAAGGATGTTTTACTTAATTTTTTTGAATCTTACTAGGTACCCGTAGCTTAACTTAATGATTTGTATAAGTGATAGTAATTGCTGGGACTACAGTTGAGTATTATTAGCTATAAAATGAACATGGTTATATGTCCAACAGAACTAGCAAGGGACAGAAATGCAGTTGTATCCAAGAGAAAATAATTACAGCAATAATCAGTGTAATTCATGATAATGGCTGAATTGAATTTCACACCATAGCTCCAAGCACTTACATTTAATGAATGTAGTTTGTGCTTGTTTACTAAAAAGGTTTTTAGCAGAAAATCGATAATGTAACTTCAGTGTTTCTAATTGCAAATGCAATTATTTTTTTTAAAGCAGTGGTTCAATAAGGATTTTGTAGAGAAAATTGAGGTATGTGAGTGCTGCAAATGCCAGCGCTTTAATTAGTCTACCTGTACATTAGTGCCATGGCGCCTTAATATCTATTTATTACAACATATTGATTAAAATGGATTTGTATTCAATTTTAAGGCTAGCTAATGTAATGGACATTGAAACTTTCCTGGGAGCATTGGCTGGGATTACAACATGTCACTGGGTAATGAGGCTTTCTTCAAGAGGTGATTTCAGAACTCGCCTGACAAACCTGGTGGTGGGTTCAAGGAGGAGTGGCCTGGGACTAGCACCAGTTTCCATAGAGCCAGCTATGGGTCACATTCCCAAACACAGAAATGGTGGCATTGATTAAGACTTACAGATTCCTGCCTACTTGGGATAACTTGTTTGTGTCTTTTCTGAGCCTGCAATGCCCATGATCTCTCCACAGGAAGCCCTCTGACAGATCTCAGAGTGTGGATCCCCAGCTAGTCCAACCCGCCCCCCATTCAGAAGAAGCTGAGGGAAGGCGCAGTGCCTCTGTCCCAGGCCTCGATGTTTGCGGTTCCCACTGGTGGAAGGTGGATTAGCGTTCTTCACTGCGCTCTATTTCTTTCTCAAAACTAACCCTGGGATTAACTTTCTTTACTCTTGGCTTCTATGGTCATTGCCACCATCACCATCACCATACCACCACCATCCTCTTCCCTGTTGTCCCCAAGGACATGGTCTTGCTGGGCATTATGGGAACCTTATCTCACCAGAGGATGAAGATTTGCTCTTGAGAAGTTGAAAATCCAGTAGCTAACATCCTACATACATGGGATTGTTGGGGGTTCTAATCTGGCTTTGATGGTATATGGTTTCACTATTTCAAACCAACTTTGAACTTGAATCAGAGGAAGGGGTAGAATTTTGTATTACAAGTTTATAAATAGCTTTGATATACTGTTGAAATCCAAAATGTTTTTAAATTCCAACTCATACCATATTGCCAGGGGTCTCGGTGAGAAGCATGTTCTTCCCCTACAAACCCGAGCGCCATAGCCTCTTCTCTCCTTGTTTTATTAACATGAGCCTCTGGCAGGAGACCTGTGGAGCTTGTGGGTCACCATGACCAGGCCCAGGGTGCAAGTTTTTTAAAAAGGGCCAGCTGGGCTCCTATCATCTCCAGGGAACCTTTCCTAAGAATGCAGGGTCTCTGGGCCACATTTCTTCCTCTGGCTTCCTATGACTTGAGACAAGAGGCCACTCAGTGAGTATTTCCTGCTTGTGACATATAGTGCTAGGCCCATCACATGAATAATCTATTTTACAACAACTCTTTGAGCTGGGCAGTATTGTCACTCCCTCTGCTAGGTGAGGAAACTGAGGATCAGTGAGGTTAAATCAGTGGCCAGGTAGCAGTGGAAGAGCTGGAGTTCCAAGTGTTCGCTTCCGCCATGGCTCCCTGGTGTTTGTCCTGTGTTCAATACCAGCACCACCTTCTGTTGTTGGGGGTGCCATCAAATGTTTGTTTTTCTCATGCTGGGCTAGAAATTTGATTTTGGTGTATTCCTTCCCCCACCTCCCTTGACTCATGGTGCCCTGTTCCTGAGTCAGTAGCTGTTAGGTGAGTGAGTGAATGACGGTGTGGTGCAGGCAGATCTGACTTGGCAGACAGCACATCCTGTTGACGGAGGCTCTACCTGGAGGCTGGGGCTGAGGCACCTGCCTCTTGCAATGTGTTGAGATCCTGCTGGCACCTGCATGGTAGCCCACACATATACCTTCATCTTCACAGGTGCTTCCCAGAGAACAAGTGAGACGGAGATCGGCTGCACTGCAAACATTTTGACAGGGCAGGATGGCGGGGCGCAGTGGGAAGGAGGACTCAGGTCCCATGTGTACATTGACTGTGTACCCTCCAGGAGTCCCTTCACTTCCTGAACCTGGATTTGTACTTCTGCAAAATGAGCTCAGATCCCTGTCCTGACTCCCTTCTGGGCTGTTGACAAGGCTCAGATGAGACCTTTTATTCTTCCTGCATTTTGGAAACTCTGAAATGTTTGACTCAGGTAGGGAATCTGTGCAAATAAGGAGGAGGATAAAACAAAAGCCAGCAGAGGACTGGGCTTTCTGGTATCTGATTCAGTCCAGCTCCCAGGAAAACAGCCCAGGAATAGCCCATTCTTCACCACCTCAGTGAAGAGACACCCAATCCTTTGACAGCTAGAGCCATTAATCTGTGGATTAAAAAGCTGTATCCAGCCAACCTCTCCTCTTCCTCTTGGCACATATGTCTATACAATATGGCTCCATGGAGCCACCCAGGAGCCCTGCCTGGCGGAATGATCTCTCTGCCGGGCTGGAAAAGGCAGACACCCTAACTGTTTGACCAACAAATGTATAGAAAATAGTGGCTGGTAAGTAGCAATTACGTCATGATCTTGTCCAAAGAAAATGTGGGCTCAAATTAAGATGATTTCACCAGGAAAACATTAAGGTATACAAAGAGTTCTTAATAAATAGAAATAAATAGTGCAGGGTTTGCGCCATGGTTATTTTCGATGGTTATCTGCCCTCGCCGCGGCTGCTGGGGCTGCATTTTCCGAGGGGCTCAGCGCGGTATTTTGCTCTACAAAAACAACTAGCTCCTTTCCAGCCAATGATTACTTGTAATTATGCTTTCCCCTGCTATTATTCTAATAGACCTGTCATGTTGCTCGGAGGACTCGGGCGTTTGGAATATACAACGGCTTTTATGGATGGACTGCTGGAACACTTAATATAGCTCTATTTTTGAATTATCAAGTTCTATCCTTTTGAAGTCTGTGTTAGTGGAACTCCTATTTATGAGATGTGCTGTGCTTAAAGGTTTGCTATTGATGAAGAGGTCCAACAGAGCCTTTATCGTAAGTACGGCAGCATTCTCTCTGAGAGATAAATAGCCGTGCTAAAAGGTATGGTGTGTACCTAGGCTGCAAATTACTAGCCAAGTACCTCATAACAGTATACTTCAAAAATACCTTTATGCTTCTTGTTTGTTCTCTTTTCCATAGAGATGAATGACATTTCTTAAAACACAGAGGGGTGGGAGCATGCTGGTCATCACTGGTCATCACCATTAATTGGGTTGGAGGGACACATTTGTTCTGGTGCACAGTGTCCGTTTGAGGACGTCTGCACACATGCAGCTCACACCTGCTGTGCTTGTTGTTTGGGGAATTCAGTTTGCTTTAGGTTCCTTTAACCCAAGGGCAGATGTGACTGGATTTAAGCACTTTTTGGAGGGGAAAGGGGGTTTATGAAAATGGGTCAGCCAGGCAGTGGCTCCTGGGCTGGGGAATCTGATCCAACGGTTGGGGGTGGAACCAGGGCCCACAATGTCAGGCAGAGTGTGCATGTGCAGAGTGGGCTGGCCATTGTGGTGCTCTGCCACCCTTGGACTGGGCAGGCAGCACTGGAGATCTTAGAAGCGGGTGGCCTGGTGCAGAAGTTGCCATCAGAAGAGGTTCTCAAAGGTCTGATTATCTGGGAGTTTGATGATCATCAGCTTGGGTTGAAGTTTCACTTAGCAATTCCACCAAATAGCTCATTGGTGGGCCCAAAGGTGGAGGCACTTGAGGTGAGAGTAGTTGGACAATGCAGGCACTTATTTTGGCCCAGGCAGCTATCATGTGGAAAGATACATTGTAGTTGACACGTTCAAGAATTTGGGGAAATGTGTGCTCTGGCTCCCTGTGTTGTGCAGAAATGCACTTGAGACCCTTCAGGCTCCTAGCAGGCAACCTCGAAGCAGACATAACTCGGTTGGCAGCAGACGTGGAAAACTCAGAGGCAGGCCCATGGAGCAGCTGTTGACCATGCAGCAAGAATTCACATCAATTCCCCAAAGAAGGCAGGCTGTTGCTCCAGAGGGTCTGCCTGGTGTTTTTCATTTGGAACCTTCATGCATCAGAACCTTGACTACACTCTCCCTGTCTAATTCATCTTCACTCATATATTTTACCATTACGGATAGCCTTCCCCTTAAGCTTGTCTATTTACTAGCTGGTGTGACAGATGACAGCGACTCTGAGCCATGTTAGATGGCATTTGTATGACTCCGGTGCCAGAAGCATTCTAAGCGCCGGTGTTGCATATTTATTGATCTCCATATTCCCAATAATCTGATGCCCGTCACATTTGACAACATTATGTGGGGAGGTCAGCTAGATGGGGCTAATGAAACTGTTTCCAAGATGGATGTTGTTTTCCACAACATTACCCTTGCAAATAGCTGTCAGTGGGGTATTTCACTGTGGGCCAGGCATTTGAGAACCTTCTTTCTTTTTTTTCTCTTTTAAATAGTTGACGTTAACATTAAACAAAACCTGCAGCTATTAAATCTTAGTATTTATATGTGAGAGAAAACATGGACGCCCTGGCATCTTTCCAAATGAAAATCTTATTAACAGACATGGTGCTTGTGGCAAAGTCCTCAGCAATTGGAGATTGGCTGCGCTGTCTAAAATGCTTGACGGATTAGCCCAAGATGATGTGAAGGACCAAATGGGAAACCGGGAAGTCTGAAGGATTAAACCGGCAAATGGAAAGGCTTGCTGCAGTCCAGAAGCACTCAGTGCTTTCTGACTCTGAGCTTCTACGCTGCTGGGAGTAGCCGGCACTCAGGCACTGAGGTTTAGATAAAGCTTTGCAGGGAAAAGAAGGATTTGCAAAGTGGATCCAATTTAAAGAAAATTCTGCATATGAATTAAGAATGCTGGAAATGTATTGAGGGCACAAATGAAAATATTAAAGGTGGACTTCCTATAGAGAGTCCCTCAGGAGTTGTGCAGAGTGGCATTTTGGAGACTCTCAGCTGTCTGTACAGAGGGTTTCCATGGTGGACAGTGACCCCGAAGGCTTTCTTATGAGTGCATCCTGATTCTATTCCAGGTGGATATTTAATCCGTCAAAACTCATTAGGTAGTTGTAACCACCTACATGCTGATGCAGCTTTTGAGAACCACGTTGCATATCTTGGAGAATTTTGAGTTCTTTTAGAAAAGCATAGTAAATCTTTAGTTTGAAATGCAATATTTAATAAAAGCAGACATGTTTAGTGCCTCCTTCATAGCAATATTTCTCTTCCAACTCTACCCTAGAATATACACAAACAGGCATCTTCAGTGGAGTTATTAAATCCTTGGCTACTGACTCATCCAGAACTTTCTCAATAATGAATTCATTTATCCAGTGCTAGCATTTAGGAACCTTAATTCACCACTCTGCTTATGGTCACAAAAATTGAAGAACTCCTTGATTTGTTTATATTGTATGGTTGAGGGAAGGATGCCAGAGAAGAGCTGATTAACTATTGAGCCTTTTCTTTAGTGGATTTCAGTACCTTTTTCTGTCCTGTTCTCATTCAGGTTATGTCTTTTGCATTGTGTGGAATGAAGAGGCAGAAAAGAATTGCTGAGGTCAAGAGCAGTGAAGTTCAGAGCGAAGGAGATGCTTATGTTCTTTTCACACGGAAAACTTGCTTCTTCTTCCCTTTCTCCTCTCCCATGAAACATACATTCCATCAAGAAAGTATGTTCTTTCTTTGATGAACGCCTAAGAGTAATAAGGGAAACAAAGTCAGGTGAAGAAAAGTCAGCTTCAAGTGAGGCAGATTGCTACAGCATCCTGCCTACAATTTAAGAGACACAATTCTCATTAAAGAAAAACACCATCAAAAGGTAATATGTGAGAGATGCAAGTTAAAGCTACCCTAGGTAGCTTTAATTTAGGCATGAGCAAATTACATGGATAGTAGTTGCTATAGTAACTAGTAGACAATATGGCGTTTATGTTGCTATTGAGATATCTTGTACTTTACCAAAATAAGGGGGAAAAAAGCTTCCGGGAACATCCACAGACTACACAGAGGGAACGATTCTCATAAACATTTTACTTCTTCCATTTTAGTGTTTATTTATAATAGAATGAATATCTACAGTTATATACAGCCCGTGGGTTGGTTTGTTGTTCTTATTAATATTTTTTCCTGTCTGAGGTATCCCTTTCAAAGCCTGGTCCCTGTGGCATAGCTGAGGGCACCCTGGCTGCCAACTTGGCTGGTTTCCAGGAGAATTCTGTGGTTTCATGTGGTGGGTGATGCCATGCAAACCAAGGTGGGTCTGCTGAAATCAGGCCCAAAGGACATGAAGGCTAGAGATTTCAGGGAAGGAGAGATGCTGTGAGAGGTTAGGATTCAATGCATTTGTGGAGTATTTGGTAATGAGCATTGTTTTGAAAATTTTGTTTCTGGAACCAATTAGGATGTTTCACACAGGCCTGTGCTGAAATGCACTCGTCTTACATGCAAGGCTGCAGTTGGTGGGGAAGCAGGGGAGAGCCCAGTGAAGGGGGGCAGTTGCCATTTTGACTTGAGAGTTTGGCAGCCAGGCCCAGGTGACTCGGGTCTCACTTTAGGTTTGGAACCTGGCAGCTAATTTTATCGCAAGACACCCAATGGTTGTTCTGCCTTTTCACTGCTACAGATCACCAATTCCAAATATGGTTTTGTCCAATTAGGAGTGCTTCCAGTCTTTTAAAATTCCTAAAGCAAAACAGATTTATATTAATTCAGTTTAAAAATTCATGTTCATAGGAATTTCTCACATTTAGAATGGAAAGGGAGATTCTTAAGAAGGGGAAATGCAGAGGTACTGTCCCAGTGATTCTAAACGTTGGGAGTCATGGATACCAAGTCTGGATGAACTGAGATGTCTCGCTCCTGCACGTGCTCCTGGCTTCTCTCTCTTCTTAGGGTGGCTTCATGTGCAGTGTTCTCTCCAAGAGGCAGCGTGGAATAGAGGAGCAGGTCGAGGAAACTGGAGTCTTAGACCCAGCTCTTCTGTTTCTTTGATTGTGGCCTAATATTGTGTCTAGTAATATTTCTCATTTGTAAAATGTCTCTAATTATGCCAACCTGGTCATTTGGACCTTATCACCTTTCTGGCACTGCGTCAAATCCCTGAGATGATCAACTTATAAAGATACAATGGTATCACTGTTCCTGCCAGCCTCAGAGGCCCTATTATTCTTCATATTCTTGCAATTTATATGGCATACACTTTTCCAGATCCCTGAGTAATGCATTGTTCCTTTAAGAAAAGTGTGCAAAGACCTCTCCCATCTTCATAGCCAAATATAAATCTATCTTCTTTTCCTGAATTTGAAGAGCTGCTCAAATGAAATGAAGCCATGTGTCTTCCAGGCACGGCTTCTGGAGCTGGAAGGAACAGAAGACATCATCAACTTGAGCCCTTTGCCTTCAGGCTGGAAGTGGATTTTAATTCTCATTTTTAAAATGAAGCAATTGAATTTCCCCCCAGAGTTCAAGTGATCAGTGCCATCTCATGACCCTCAGGAACTTGGGAGACTCTTCTTGCTATGTGTTTATTCTCTCAGATGGTTCACAAGAAGGGGGCTGTTCCAGTGAAAAATATTCAAAGGGTGAGCCATTGAATCTATACTCAGTTACTGTCCAAGTAAACACTGTGTCCCCCAGAAACAGAGGCAGGCTGAGAACCTACAGGAGCTGGCGAGGGAGCAGGAGAGACCCGCACTGCTGAAGGCTGGGTTTTGGTCACCTATCTCAATTCCAATCCATCCCAAAGCCCTCAAGCCCTCAGCGCTTGGGCCACCCAGCATCTCACCTGTGCAGAGCTCATTCGACTGTGAAGTAAACGAGTAGGAATCAATTTTTTGTCTAGCCCCAGAAATGCTTTGGAATAATACGTCAAAATGGTTATCTCGTCTGTTGAAATTGGCTGGGAAGTATCCGAATTTCTCTGGATATTTATGAGATCTCAGTGTGCCGCCTGCTCTCTACATGTGAATACACAGGTGCCTGAGAATGTATGGGCAGCCAAGCACATTTATTTTTACAGAGGGTAATTATTACAGTCTCTCCTCTCAGAAATGAGCCCTTTGTTTTATGTTTTCTGTGAGAACTTGTGAAATATTAAGATATTTTACTGCCTTAATGTTCTGAATTGTTTGCCTCTCCATATTGCAATCTAAAACTCATTAACAGTTGAACAATTTAATCAGAATGAATCAAGTTGTGAAATGGATACAGGGCAGCTCACATAGCCATAAAGCATGGCTAAAACTTTTCTGAACAGCTTAATAAAACTTAGAAGGCAGCAAGAAATAAATGATGATCCTGGACAGTCTCAGGGTAAACAGAAGCTGGAGCTGTGAACTTGGTAATTGTTCTTCCTCACTCAGCACATTTGCCAAGCTTGGTCTTAATTCATGGGATGGACCCATGATTATAGGGATTTAAGTTGGCAGTCCTTCTGTAAAATTTTTCTCTTAATAATTGGCATGACCAGGGAAGCAAAGTGAAAGTAGGTAGGTATATTAGTTCTGACCTCGATTCCAGGGCTGACCCTCCATTAAAAACAGACCCCAGGGATGTTGGAGGCTCCTACCCACCGTTTAGTGGGGGGAAGATCTCAATTTCAAGATTGATCTTTTAATTGTCTTCCAAAATATTACTTATTCCAGAATTCTCTTTGCAGAAGCAGCTAAGTGAGTTTTAGTTCCATTTGGGCTGCATCCACTGCAGATACTTCCAGGTATTTGGTGGAATCACTTGTGTCATGCATTTGGCTTCAAGGCCACCAGTGGGTGACTAGCTCAATTCAGATAACCCACAATGTGTCTTTGTTAATGAACTGGGAGGCCACTGACTCTCAGACAAATGGGGATGGTTGTCTGAGGTGAATCTCATGCCCCAGATACTTCCTGGCCTCAGTGCCTCAAATTATTTTCCCTTCCAATGCAAGAATTTTGCTTAAAACTCTTAGCAGATGGTTATGTACAATTATTATACACTTTTTGTTGGTATTTTTATCTTCTGAGAATGAATTGAAGTGTCTACTTAGGTTTCCAGGATATGCTTAGGTATTCAAGATTCACCCATCTCTGTGTGGTCAGTGAGAACTTATAAAACAACAATATACTGTACATTCTTAATATCATAAATTCAAATTGCACCCCTGAGGCCACCCATCTCTGATATGTTTGTAATTTTCACCAGCAATGCACCGTTCTTGACCTGCACAGGCTTAGGTATCACTATCCGTTCTTTGTCATTATTGAGCTTTGCCTTCAGGAATGGGTTTCTTCAGATAGACCTGGGTTCTCAGTATCCGTTTCTACTCCTTGAATGCTTAGTGAGACTCACCCTACCCAGCACTTCCTGGGTGTGCTACACCAGCAAGCACCATCTCGTGAGAAGCTTCACTTTTCTCTATGAAGTAGAGGTGGTAAGGTGGGCGCTGCGGTGTCACCACAGTTTCAGCTCATGAGGGGTAAGTGCTTTGGTGCTTGAGAACATGCAGGACAGAGACCTGGCCCCGTCTGACTGGTGCTGTGGGCTGTGCCAACTGGGAGGGGCCATCGGCCATTCCCTGGGACATGCCGATTCCAGACTTAGTGCAAACTCTTGGTCCGTGGTTTCAGTGTTACCATGTGGCCTCTGGCCCAAAAGGAACCACCAGAGCAAGTTCCAGCCCAATTCTTCACTAATTTTTGCTGGGCTTGTTGCATGTTTTAAGCTCAAAGTCAAGTTGATTATTGGGTAACAGTTTGTATATAGACTAATTCCTTCCTAGTTCCTCTACTTGAGATTCTGGTCACCTGGCTTTAATTCTGATGCTTTTCCTAGCAGTCCTGTGTTGGGTTAACCAAGATTTGGAAGTTATATGTGTTATTTTTTGTCCATTTAGTGGCTATACTTAACATTTTAACATGCATACTTATACTAACAGAATGCCTCAGTTTCTTTATCCTGGTTCTAAACGATATGAGATCATTGGAACATTACGTATCAACCAGAGGTAGCACTAACATTTTAGCAATGTTAATCATCTACCCCTCTTATTTTTATTATTATTACTGTTGCGTTTATTATTATTATTATTATTATTATTATTATTATTATTATTTGGTACTGGTGATTAAACCCAGGAATGCTTTGCCACTGAGCTACATCTCCACTCCTTTTAAAAATTTTGAGACAGAGTCTAAGTTACTTAGGTCCTCACTAAGTTACTGAGGCTGGCCTTCAACTTGTGATCCTCTTGCTTCAGACTCCCAAGTTGCTGGGGTTACAGGTGTGAACCACCACACCTGGCACTGTCGGCATTTGTTATAATGAGGAAATATTTTTTAATCAATTCTAGATATGTCGTTCCATGTAGAAATAATTGCAGCTAATAAGAATTTCCCTCTTTAATATAAAAACTAAGCCATTATAATTAAATTAATAATTTAATGTATTCAAATTAAATTTTGTTTAATTTAAACAAAATTAAATAAAATAGCAATACTACTATCCTCCATATATACATTTTTCCAGTTGTCATTTTAAAAACTGGTTTATTCGTGTGAGTGGTCAGATCAGATTCACATACCACATTGTATATCTTCTTAAGTGTACCATGCCCCCATGTCCTCATTTTAAAAAGCTTTTTATATTTTGAAGAAAATATGCAGTGCCCCATGGTCTGAATTTTTCAGGTTTCTTCCACCTGGTGTTCTACAGTTTATCCTTCTTTTTCCTAAGATAAACGAGTTTGAATTCCACAACTATTTCAAATTCAGAGCTTTTAAGGTCATAAGGCTTTGGAGATGTGGCCTGATTGGATCACATTAATCGGCATAGAAATGTCTGTGTTCCATTTTTTATTTATCAGGGTTCAGGTGATACCAGCTTCATTATAAAACAAGAACTTTTATTTAAAAAACATATGGTCAAGTAAGAAAGAAAAAAAAAGAAAAAATTGGGGTCAAATATATATAAATATAGGTAAATATACATAATAAAATTTATCATTTTAAACATTTTTTTTTAGTAGTTGGACACAACACCTTTATTTTATTTATTTGTTTTTATGTGGTGCTGACGATCAAACCCAGGGCCTCACACGAGTTAGATGCGCGCTCTACCGCTGAGCCACAACCCAGCCCCCATTTTAAATATTCTAAAAGTGAAATATAGTTCAGTGGCATTCAGCATGTCTGCATCACGGTGCAGCCATCGCTGCAATCCACCTCCAGAAGTTTCCCTTCATCCCTGCGACAGTTTGGATGTGTCCCCTCTGAAATCCAAGTGTTGCCAATGGGAAGGTGCTAAGAGTTGGTGGGGCTTTTAAGGGTGGTGAGATCATGAGGGCTCCTTCTTGTAAATGGGATTAAATCCCTTATAAAGGAGGATTTGCACAGCGTGAAGCTCACTTGTCCTTCTGCAGGATACAGCAGCTACAAGGTGCCATTTTGGAAGCAGAAAGCATCCTCCGGACAACCTGGTGGTTCCTAGATCTTAGACTTCACAGCCTTCAGAACCGTGAAACCTCTGGCAACCGCCATTCTACTTTCTGTTGCTATGAATCTGATTATTCCAGTACCACATGTAAGTGGGATCATGTAGAATTTGTCTTATTGAGACTGGCTTATTTCTTTTAGCATATGTCTTCAAGGTTCGTCCACATTGTTGCTAATGACAGGACTTAATTTGTGAATACTGAATATTTTGTTGTATGTATGTGAATACTGAATATTTTGTTGTATGTATATGCCATTTTTTGTTGATCTATTCTATTCATCATTCTATGATGAATGCTGGGGTTGCTTCTGTCTTTTGGCTGTTGTGGATAGTGTTGCTATCAACATGGGTCTACTCAATGCTTTTATCATTCATTATTCCATTATGAATTGTAAAATGGTGATTTTTCTAATATTTTCCTCTTTATTTACTAATTTTCAGAATAATGGATTGAAGTACCTATCTTCTATAAAGGTGACCCAAGAAGATTTTTTTTTTTTTAAGCCAACTGGTTTCCTAGCTCTTCACATTGGTTCCTGTCTTATTGGTCCAACTCCAGCAGCTCTTTATCACAACTTTGTTTTTTGGCATAAAAAGATACCCAGATTAATCTTGTACATTTTATACCCATCCCTGAGATCACTCATTTCCCCATTCAGACCTGGTGCCTCTGGGACATGGTGGAGGGTGGGCATGTGGTGTGCTCCTTGCTAGTGGACTGTCATGTTTTTAGGCTTTTCAGTAAAGAAAGCTAAAATGTGTTATTTTTTTTTTAAAAAGATGAATAACTATAAAGTTATACTAACATTTAAGTTCAAATTTAGAGACGGTGTTTTGAATTTGAGATCCTTCTGTGTCAGCTTCTCCAGTAGCTGGCCTGGCCATATGGTCTCTTTTTTATGATGAAAACCTTGATTCTGTTAGACTAACATCACCCTTGATTTTATTGTAGATTGTATCATTAATGGCTTCAAAATAACAAGAGCCATGTTTATATGATAAATAAACTACTGAACACAGCTTAAGATTTCTTTTCAGTTATTTTTGTCCTTAGATTATGTTCCACTAGGGATATACAGTCATAACACTGTGTGTTATAGTCAGTTGAAACAACTGTCTAGAAATTGCTCTGTTTGTCTGTACCACCCACTTGATATATAGTTACATGCATTTGCTTCAGCATGTTTTCAAGTTTTTAAGATTTTTGCTTTTTTGTCTTTTTAACCATGCAAACCGCGGTTCTAAACTAAAAAACAATTACAGTATATAATAGGGGTTAGATACAGAAGTTTTGTTTCTATCTTTTCCCCTCTATTTTGTTTCTTCCTTCCTTCTATGTGTAACCATTTTCATGAGTTTTTGGTTTATCTTTCTGTCATTTCTTTTTGGAAATATAAGCAAAAAAACACACAAACACTTGTTTTTTTCTCAGAGAAAGATAGCATACTTTTTTGTTTGCACAGTATGGCATTGTGATATTATTCTAGGTGTTGGAAATTTTGTACCATGTAGGTATTATAATCCGCATTGAAACAAATAGCTTTGTGATTACATGGCTTTGCATTTTTTCCAGGATATCCTGGTGATAAATTCTTAGAAATAGGATTGCTAGTTAAGGGCAAATTTGTTAGATGGGGCTGGTTCCCCTCCCAGGGCTGGCCCCCATCTTGCAACGACCCCCGCAGTGTGTGGGCCTGTTTCCCTGCAGCAATGGCGGCTTTTTCTGCTGGGACAGTCACACATTGATTGTTTTAGATTCCTGTATCATGTGGATTGAGCAAAGTTGGAACCCTCACCTCCCTGTGCTTGGGGTATTGACTGCTTGGAGGATGGGAGACATTTCCCTCTACCCCTGCTGAGCCTCATCAGAAGATGTTCCTTTTTTGCTTCTTCCCGAGTGAGATAGGAATTTTCCAGTCACTTTCTGATGGAGGGGCAGGCTTCCAGGGTTCCCTCTGTTATGCTGTGATTCTCTTTCAGCGTGGGCCAGAGCCCTGACTCCTTTAGTCCTGAGCTGGGGAGGCTGTGTGGGTATGGTACCCTCTTGGACCTTGAGCTGTTCCCTTCTGTGTTCGCCATTCTGGTTCAAATGCCCTCTTAATTACTGGCCCCTGGAGATTTCCTCTCTTTCTTTACAGTCATCTGTGTACTTCATTTTACCCGGCATTTCTGGGCGTGACAACTGGAGGGAGTTCTTTAGAACTTTACATTGTCTCATTGCTGGGAGAAGCTTGATCCAGATTTAAAATAATTTTACCAAAAGGGCGAAGTAGTAAATGGGGATTTATTTATTATGCAAAAGTTTCCTTTAAGGAAGGACTTCTGGAGTGTTGAAACTAAACTTTAATTTTTACCCAGATGGAGTTTCTAAGTGTTGCCCAAACTGGGGTATCCCTGCTTTGCAAAAGGCTACTCTGTCCTGATGTAGAGAGTCTGGGACTGTGGGCTTACACAGTTCTGTGTTGTAGGCCCAAGGAGAGAAAAGGTGATCACTAAATTATCCTTTTGGCCTCATTCCAAAGTTCAAACACCAAACATGCCACAAAACAAACTATGAGATGGGCCTCTGGGAGGAATAGATCAAGCTGAGAAAAGAAACCTGGATTATCCCTAATGGGATAATTAGGAAAATCCTTTTGTCAATACTGTTTAATTTCCTTTCATATTCCTCATTGCCCTATTAACAATGTAATCAGTGCTTTCTGATAATTTCTAATATGACCTAGGGTTGACCTTTCCCTTTTTAAAAGGGTGGGCTTTGGGTTGCTTCTTCTAAAACCTCACATATTTCTAATAGTTGAGCTCTGTTGGCTGTGGTTTTGTGCCAGAAACTCTTTAAATTGATATTAACTCAAATGGTGGAGGATGGAATTTAATGCTGGGGCTTAGCTGGACTGAGCTTTGTATGCTAATGAGACAGGCAACTCACTGATGATTTATTTTATAGACAGAGAATAGGCTTTGGTGTTACCTGTTGCTGCTATGTCTCCCTTGACACCTGTGTGTGCCCTGTTAGGTGTGGAATTTTTTTTTTTAGTTGTTAAAGGACCTTTATTTTATTTATTTTTATGCAGTGCTGAGGATTGAACCTAGTACCTCACATGTGCTAAGCAAGTGCTTTACCATTGAGCTACAACCCCAGCCCCCAGGTGTGGAACTTTTAAACCTGGCTTTTGAAAATTATTTTTGTAAATCTCCTACAGTCCCCAGAACTCCTAATTGGCCTATTGGATAGTACCCCAAATGAACAGGCCAAAATGGAAATTCATAAATTTTTCTAAACAGAGTCCTGTCACTTCACTCCCTGGTTCAGGCCCTTTGGTGAGGCCCCTGAATAGCCACATCTAATCCCGTGGCCTGGTGCTCAAGCTCTCTGCACAGGGCCTGTTGGCCATCTCTTTTCCCATTCCCACTACCCCCAGCTGGCAGTACAGATGGCTCCTGCTCTTCCATTCTTCACAGCCTTGGTCTCTAGCTCCTCTCGAGGCCTGTGACCCCCTTCCTGTCAGAAGCCAGGCAGTTAACTTTTTTTTTTAATATTTATTTTTTAGCTGTAGTTGGACCCAATATCTTCATTTTATTTATTTTTATGTGGTGCTGAGGATTGAACCCAGGGCTGCACATGTGCCAGGCGAGTGCTCTACTGCTGAGCCACAACCCCAGCCCCCAGGCAGTTAACTCTTGACATCTGGGAACACATGGGGACCAAGGCAAGCCAGGACTCCTGGTTCACTGAGTTTGAACTTTATCCTGTGATGACTGTGGCTCTCCCTCCTATTGGTGGATTTGCTTAGATTTTCCAGCTTGACCTGACCCTCTGCTGCGATTAAACCTTTCTTTCCTTTACTGTTATGTTTATGTGCCAACTTGACTGGGTACTGGGTGCCCAGATATTTGGCCAAATATTATTTCTGAGTGTGTCTGTGAGGATATATCTGGGTAAGATTAGCATAGAATTGGGCTTAGTGAAGCAGATGGCCCTCCACAATGTGGATTAGAATCTTTCAATCCATTGAGAGTCTGAATAGAATAAAAGTTGGAGGAGGGAACAGTTCACCCCTCCTGCCTAAATGGGATGTTGTCTTTTCTTGTCCTCAAACTGGGATTGAGAGCATCAACTCTCCTGGCTCCCAGACCTTTGGGATCACTCTGACTACATCATCTACTTTCCTGAGTCTTCAACTTGCAAATGGCAATTGTAGAACTTCTTGGCCATTATGAGCCAATCCTCATAGTGAATCCCTTTCTATCTGTCCTATTGGCTCTTTTACTTTGGAAAAACAATACGTCTCTTTAGCAAATGCTTACCTACCTTTCAAGATGCACTGCTCTGGTCCCCAGAGTATGTTCTCCATATCTCTCACCATGTTGAATTACAAACATTCTCCAATTTCTGCCTGGTGCATATGCCTGAGGCCATATCTTTCCTGGCAAGAGGAGGTTGATGGCAACAAGAATGAATAAAAGAACAAATTCAGGCAGGGTGATTGCATTAGGTACCCTCTTGCCTGGAGGAAGTTGGACCAGAGCATCTGGCTGTGGGAGCAAAGCAGGCCGTTTTCTCCTGATGTCAGCCACTTCATTGTCTTACTTGCCTACTCTTCCATGAAAGCTATTAGTTTCCTAGACTTGAAGATATCAGAGGGCAGAGACTGCAACTTCTCAGTGCTCCACAAGGGGCACCGTTCCTATCAGGGAAGATGTTGAGTGAGTTCTATGAATGAATCCATGTGAGACTGTGAAGGGTGAGGGAAAATTCTTTACCATGATGAATACGTGATGTGTGGGAGACCGGGAGAAGGATACGAGGACTGTAGAACAGGATTGGCAAGGTAAGACGCTCCAGTCTAAGGGAAGAGCTGAGCTGAGCTGAGCTATGTGTGTAAGAGGTAACTGTGGGCTGAGAGGAGAGGAATGAAGAGTCTAGGCTTTGCTACACTGAACGGCCCATCGGTTCATCCTTGTGTCTGTTTAGTCATTTATCTGTCTACCCTGTAATCCATCCATCCTTCCACTATCTCATCAGTCCATCCATCCATCCATCCACCTATCTCCTGTTTATCCATCCATCCATTCCTCTATCCATCCTTACCAAACATCCACAGTATACTGGGGAATAGAAATCCAAATATCTCCATGGGACTTTGTGTATAATGGGAAGAATATCACACAATTATTGTGTAATAAGCTAATGATTTCAGAGAGGTATTATCCTCGATGCTGTGAAGGAGAGCATTGAAATTTTCCTAGAACAGGAAAGGTTTTCCAGAGGAGGTGGTATTTGGCCCAGACCTGAACAAGAGGATGTGTTCATTGCCTGGGTCCTTAAGTTCTTCCTTACCTGTGCAAAGAAGGTATGGGGCCAAATGACATACACCTAAATTTCTATCATTTCATGAACGGCAGATAAAGATTTCATACTGGGCTCCAACAAGAAGTTAAATACTAGACTGGGCTTAGGGCACCCCATTTCTGAGATCCCCCAGACCCTGTCCAAGAACTGGTCATTGTTCAAGGGTGGTTGGAGGAAAAGCTCCACTGCCCAGTTGTTACTTGTTTTCTGGGACAAGCATTTAAGTGGGCTTTCCAGGCTTGTTCAGGGCCCAGGGCCCATTGTCTGTAGTGTGATAGGAACCCCATGAATTTTAATAGCCTCCATTCATAGTGATTAAAACCTTAATGAAATTTAATTATCTTGATGTTAAGCGTTTTGTGTTAAGTTATTGCATTCCGACCACTCATTGTTCTCTGCAAGCTTGGGGCAGCTAACCCTACCTCCACCTTAATGGAAAGGAAAGTTGAATATATTTAAATGAAATTTCCCCCAAAGTAATTGCCTTCAATGAAACACCAAGTAGGCGTCAGGATTGAATTTATAAATTGGGCCGGCTGCAGATGAGAGCTACCGTATTTGGCACGGTTCTCATTAATCCAGGGGCTCCAGAAGGAGCGATGTGAAAAGTTCAGACTGTAAGTGACAGGTGTTTATGGCCCGCAATTGCATTAAACAGGCTCTTAAATGCAGGTTAAAGGCCTCCGTGAAATATAGAATATACCTTAAAATGTGGCCGAAATTTTTGCCATTTTGGACTTTGCATTACTTACCTACAGAATTAGTAGAGCTTTCGGTTAATCAACTGTCAGTGTAAATTGCAGGCCAGAGAATGCTTATAAACACCGGTAAGCATGCTTTGCTTTGGCCTGTTGCTTTTTTTTTTTTTCCCTTCCCCTCCTTTTTTCTTCCCCTGGGCCTTGCGAAGGCCTTCAGCTGATGGAGAGCTTTTAATTTCACATTTTGGCCCCCACCGCAGGTGATAAACAAAGGTTTCCCCGCTGCTCCGGCTGGGGTCAGTTATCTGGCCTCCCGTCAATCCCACTCCCGTAATTACACACAAAAGGTGCCTGAGATCCGCAGCTAATTTGCGGCCTCTGTTTAGCAGAATTTAATAGCAGGTATTACTGCTGCCGTGGTAATTAAGGACCTTTGTCAATAAGACGGAATGGATGGCCACACTTGGTTGTAATCAGTGGGCTCTCGAGAGCCAGAGGAGTGAAAAAGGAGAGAAGCAATCCATTTTGTGAATAACACCGCCCTCCTCGGCCGCCCTCCCTCCCAGATCGGGCGATGGAATAATAATTCCCCAGGCAATGAAAGTACAGGAATAAAAGTACTTACCCTCCAGCCGGTGATTTTTTTTTTGACTTTTTATTTACTCTACTGAGCTTTCTTATTTGCTCCAGGCTGCATTTGATGAAGTATTGTTTAAACAGCACCGAGCAAAATGGATGGAGGGAGGTGGGGAGAGGAGGAGGAATTTTAACCAGGTGGCGAGGGAGGCGCCCTCCTTTAAGGTGCTCGGCTGCTCGTTCGGTTTATCAATTATTTCTCCTGGATTAAAAAAAAAAAAAGACAAAACCAAGTGGCTTCATGAAGAGGTGGAGGGTGTCATTTTGTGCCGTCTCTGAACATAGTCATTCAGCTCTAAATGGGTCGCCTGTAACAAGCGAGGAGTGAACTTGGGGGAGCGCTGTCACCTCCCGCCTCCTCCCTAATGTGCCGGATGAATGGCCCGGGGAGGGGGCAGCCGCGGAGGGGAGGGGGCAGGGGCTGGCGGCCACAATTCAAAGACACCGTCAAGGTGTGTGCCCCTCGCGGTAATTGGAGAGGAAGCTGCCTTCCCTGGCCGATTCCCGGCCTTTTTACTGGTTTTAACAAGCATGATGCTTTTAATAGTGCTTTGAGTACCATCTCTTTATACGCCTCTCCCTTTTTAAAGCAGCTTTAACTATACTCTTTCTGTGGCTAATGTCTGAAAAACTTCTACCTTTAATCATTCCCGGATGAGGCAGCAAACAAGCGGCTCTTTTCCTTTTGCAATTATGTGCTGGGTAGTCGCTGCTGGCAGGGAAGGAGGGGGGCTGCGAGATCCTGGGGAAGGAGCAGGGCTGTGTGTGCATCCCTGTAGCTCTGCTGCCAGGCCCCAGCCAGGGACCTCTGCGGGGCCTCTTGTTAGGGCCGAGCAGAGGGTCAAATTGAAATGCCCCACCCTGGTGGGCAGCAGACAGAACCCCGGTTGACCAGTATTAGCAATACACCTGCACTTGATTAATAGGAAGAAGGTAGAAATTAGGTTTGTGGTTATTCCAAGACCCAAGCCCCAGGCCCAACATGAATTGCTTCGCTCCCACCGAGAGGTCACCCCAAAGCAGAGCTGTCGGGTAGGGTCTTCCCACTCAGCAGCTCTGAGGATTTCACAGGCCCCTTGGGCTGGAGAGGCGGGAGTCAGGCTGCTGCCTTCAAATGCAGGTTCAGAAACAAAGCTGCATCGCCTGAGGAGCAGTGTGCTCACAGCTTCTGGATCCTCGAAACGTTGGCTAGGCAAGGCTGGGAGTGTTGGTCTATGAGGAGGGCTCTTGCTTACAGAGACCCAAGACCCCAAGAAGGGTGGGACTGGGGCAGAGAGGGCCTGAAGTCGCCACCTAGCCCTGTTTCCTCATCCATCGTGTTGTTGGCTTCTGAGAATGGGCTTCTTTCTGCAAGTATTTGTCAAACCAAAGTTTGGCAGATGTTCCAGAGGTGCAGTCCTTCCTAGAGGGCAGCTGGGGGGAGAGGAGAGAGGAGTGTCCCTGGCACTTCTGAGCATCCCTTCTTGAAACTGTCACTCAGAAAAGCATCATTTCCACCCTCTTCTCCCCATCCTGGGGTGATCCAGCTCTCTGTTACCTGCTCACCATCCCAGCAGGGCTCCCTAGGGCCCCTGGGGCAGCCCTTTGCTTTTTGACATCCTTTTTCCTCTGGGATCTAAAGATCCTCTTAACTATCTGGAGGATGGGGCTGCGCTTGCAGCTGGATTCTGGGACTCAGAATGTCAGACCACATCGGAGGTTTCCAGATTTTGCTCGGGAGATCAGTACTGACAGCACCAAACCCATCCCCTGGGAAAGCTTTGCTTTGCATAATCCACAGAAAAGAACTGAGCGCGGGGGCAAGTGGCGGGGTAGGAGGAGAGGCCTCCCAGCTCATCCTGGAGGAGGGATGCTGCAGCCTGTCAACGATCAGGTCATAGCCCCTGGATCCTGTGAAGACTGTCACCTTATAGATAAAAAGAGTCTTCCCAAAAGTGATTAAAGTTAAGGATCCTGAGATGAGGGGATTATCCTGGCTATCTGGCAGGCCCTAAATGCAGCTACAGATGTCATTCTTCATGAGAGGCAGGCAGAGGGAGACTTGACAGACAGGGAGAGAAGTTCACGGAAGATGAAGCAGAAATTGGGGTGATATGGCCACGGAATCCAGAAGAGGCAAGGAACGTCTTCTCTGAGGCCTCAGTGATAATGATTTCAGTCATCTTGCCTCCGGGACAGCAGGAGGATAAATCTCTCTTGTTTGAAGTCACCTGTTTGGAGTGATTCATTACAGTAGTCACAGAACATCAACATGGATGTCCTGGGGAAGGGCCTACTCCAAAAGGGGCAGGTGAGAACTGGAGGAGAGGGAGAGGGTTCTGCAGTTGGGCCTCCTGGCCAGGAAGGACCTGGTGGGCAGGGCTCCTGCGTGCCAAGGCTGTTGTGATACCTGTGGGGTTTTGCAGTGGTGCCACTCTAAGTCTTGACTCTGGGGTGCCCTGTTCTCAGCCTTTGAGGAAGTAGGTGTGTTGGGAGGGGGGATACCGTGGTGACTGGAGCCGTGAAGCAGGGGTCTGATGTGGGCACGGCTCAGGGAGGACTGAAGCCGTGTTCTGCGGGTCTCAGCAGCTGGCACCCCTGGACAGGAAGTGACTCCCCTTTACCTCACTGAATGCAAAGAACATATTAACAGAACACGACAAAAATGTCCAACTTGCAGAGCGTGGTTTTTTAGTGCAGAAACAAGTATATTTCCCAATTTGAAATTTTCTGGAAGTTCTATTTTTATATATCTTATATATCTTTTACACAATAGCCTTGACACTGGGAATCAATTATTTTTTTGATTAAGGGGTAGACTACTGTGTCCATTGCAAGCTCCATTTTTTTTCATATTTACATTGTGATTCTAGTTCCTAGCACAACAGAGCTCAGGGTTCAGAAACAGGATGTATTTCTTCATTGATTTTTTTTTTGGTTAATATTTATCGGGTGCTCCAATTGTGTTATGAGGGTGCCTTCGCCTTGGGAAACTTGCCTGTCATTCCATGTGGGGATACTGGAATGTGGGAGCAGTTGTCTGACTTCAGAGTCTTGCTCTTGACTCACACTTTTTTTTTTTTTTTAAAGAGAGAGTGAGAGAGGAGAGAGAGAATTTTTTTTTAATATTTATTTTTTAGTTCTCGGCGGACACAACATCTTTGTTGGTATGTGGTGCTGAGGATCGAACCCGGGCCGCACGCATGCCAGGCGAGCACGCTACCGCTTGAGCCACATCCCCAGCCCTCGACTCACACTTTTGACAGCCAAGGGTGAGAACTGCATCTGGAAGCACAGTGTTTTTTAGGGAGACCTAGTTGTACCCCTGCAGATGGGCCTCTCCCCCCAGGGCCCCATCCCAGTAGCCTTGTCCCTGGTGGGGTCTGTGCAGAGTGCCCGGCACATGGGCTCTGGGGCAGTGCTGAAGCACAGCAGTGTGAGAATCAGAGGCCTGGAGCATTCCCGCTGAGTGGGCTCTTTTCCGAGGCATCCGGTTATACCAGCAGAAACTAAGTTGGGCAGACATGATGTGTGGACAGCACAGGCAGGAAGCACATCCTTTTAGTGCCTTTTGTTCAGTTGTTCTAGAAATAGTTAAAATTCAATGTCCATCAAATGGAATTTTAGTTTGTATGCAGTTATGGCAAAATCCAGAGCAAGCCTGAGTCTGCGTTTCAGAGTGGAGAGCTTCTGTGTTGTAGCCGGGCTTTCTATCCCAACAGGGCGCCCCTCTCTCAGGGTGCCCCTGCTCCACAGCTGGCTGCTCATCCAGCAGAGTGGCCGCTTTCCCGCACAGGCATGTAGAGAGCGGGTCTGGTGTGGAGACCAGCGCAGTCCTCCTTGAGGGCATGTTTTTGTTTTCCTTTGTGCTGAGAACATCGTATGGGGCCTGGCTGGGTCTGAACTGCACATGGCTGGGTATCGTGGAGGAGACAGGGGGCGTGATGGGAGCTGCATAGCAGGGAGCTGCCCTGTCAGACAGCTGGAAGAGTAGTCCTGGCTCTGAGACCAGGGCAAGTATCTTAACTGCTCGTGATGCAGTTTCTACAGAATAAGGTGAGGAAAATAATCTATCCATGTCATTGAGAAGATGAACTAGGATAAAATTGTAATATGCCAGGGGTCTGCCGTTCTTAGCACCTTTGTGGAAGGAGCTATGATCTAGGGGTGGACGCTTGGAAAATCCCTTTTCTTGCTACTCATCAAGGTCTTCTCTGAATCTCAGTTTCCTCACCTGCAACCTGGGAAGTAATGAGGCTGGGAAGTAATGAGTTACTGGGAAGTAACTGGTGGATTATTTGGAAGGTTACTTTAAAGAAAAGACTTGGCTCGTATAACTTCTAAACAGAATAGCTTCCTTTCTACTGTATCCACCTTTTAGTACTGAGAATTGCCGTTTTAGCAGGTTCTTCTATGTCTCCAGCTTAAATCCTTAGGTAACCACTATGCCTGTTGGCATCATCTTCCAGGTTGGTTCAGATATTCATCCCCTGGGGCCTGCCACTGTTTTGGTTGCTTATAGATAAGGGAAGAGAGACACATCAGATTCTGTCCTTGTCTTCAAGAAATGCCCCTTATAGTCCAGTGCAGTGGTGCATTCCTGTAATCCCAGTGACTCAGGAGGCTGAGGCAGAAGGATCTCAAGTCTGAGGCCAGCCTCAACTACTCTCTAAGTTGGCCATAAGCAACTTAGTGAGATCCTGTCTCAAAATAAGGTCTGGGATTGTGGCTCAGTGGTAGAGCACTCGTCTGACATGTGTTAGACACTGAGTTCGATTCTCAGCACCACATAAAAATAAATAAGGGTATTGTATCCATCTACAATTAAAAAAAAAAAATTTAAAAAGTATTGGGGATGTGGCTCAGGGGTAAGATGTCTCTGGGTTCAATCCCTAGCAAACCCTCCCCACATACACAAAAGAAATGTCCCTTAAAGTATTGCCACATAAAATAGGGGCAGCCCAATTAGATTTGAATGTAGGTACTCAACATGTAATTTTTTAAGTATATGTATAGTCCAAACACTGTATGGGGTTTACTTATACTAAAAATCACTCAATGTTTATTTGAATTAACAATAACTGCTTGTCCTGAGGTTTTTTTAATATTTAAAGATTTTTTTTTAAATTTACTAAATCTGACCATCCAATGGCTCTTCCTCCTCCACGAAAATGCCACACTTAGGGTCACTGCCTATTGGTGTAGAGAATCCCTCTGAGATTGCTGATACCCAAGATCTGATCCTGCTTTATCCCTTCCTTGGTCCTGGGTCCCTGAGAAAGTCCACCCCTGTCCTGTGCCTTGGTCTCCTCTTCTGTTCTGGCTCATCTCTCAGCACCCCTTTCTGGTTCCCTCTCTGTGACTCAGGTTTGGTAGAAGACGTCTGACCAACCTGGCATTTGGTACTGTGTGGACAAAATACAACCCCTCCACCCCTGGCTCGATTGCATCTTTCACTTTTCAAACACTTGTTTTGGCTTCATGTGGACACAATCCAAGTGCCTCTGACCTGCCCTTTCAGTCCCAATTCTCAGCACTTGTAAGGAAAAGTCTCCTTGTAACACAGCCCAATTCCCCCAGCTGGGTCTCTGAAGGGCATTTTGAAGCCCTTTTAATTTCCAATCCATTAAAAAAATAAATCTTCAGAGGGCTTACTTCCTACACTGCAGCATGCTTTTTGGCTCGACAGCTGTCAAACTGAAAAACATTCCACGAATTCTCCAAGTAATTTAAGAGTTGCTCCGACTGAAATACGGGTGATGCCTGCTCAGCCGAAAGGGTGCCATTTGTACCTGGGTAATTCAATTCACTTGATTTTTTTTTTTTCCCCAGAGAATTACTTTCATAAGGAAAAGGAGAAAGAGTACATTTTACTCAATTATGAAATGGGAGTTCCGGTGTGCCTTTCACCACACCTCATGGGAAGGGCCATCTCTTAAACCTTCTTGCTCATTCTTTGGCAATAGTTACTTTTGGATGTGAACAAAAAGTCCCTTTGGGGGGCTGTGTTCGGTGACTTATGCATATAGACATCTCCTTCCAGGATCAAAGCCCCCCACTCCCGTAAGACACTCCAGCCACCACTTGTTTTGAGCAAACACCCTGCTGTGAAGTGCCGCAGTGGCTCCTTGGGAATCTGGATTTGGAGCTGTGGGTTTTCCTGGTAATTCTGCTAACACCTCGTAGGTGCAGCGGTTCCCAACTCACAGCTCGGTGCTCCTTCTTCTGATTCCCCAGCCGTCCATCCTGTCACCCGCCCTCAGTCATGGTTCCGCCAGCCTATTTGTCTCTTCCCCGCCCTCCTTTCCTATCTCTCTTTTCTCCCTTCCTCCTTTTCCCCTCCTTTCCCCCCTTTGTGGCTTTGCACTTTTTAGTCTCAATAAAAGGGCTTGATGTCTGCCATTGGGAAACCTCACTTCCATTTTTTCCCCTAGAAAAATGGAGCAGGTTTCTTTTAACTAGTGCAAGGCTCTCCTCTCTAAAAGGTTTTTATTATTGAGTGCCCGGGGTCCTTAGTTTCCGACATTTATCTTTCAGCTAAGCAGGAACAAAAGAGGGAGGCAGCCTTCTGCACCCCGAGTTTCTGAGTAATCACCCAGTGGTTAAATTGAAGCGGCCACAACATCTTCTTCATTGTGTCACTTTGGACTTGCTTGTTAATTTATGAGCCTCAACTGTCAAAATAGTTTGTGCAACGGACCCTAAAAATGGTGATGGGTCATATCAATCAATCGGATTTTATAGCCTTGGTTTTCCTCGCAGCAGGCCTGCCTGCTGTATACAGCACGTTAAAAGGAAAACCACTTACACAAAAGATGTGCCCAGAATAAATACACAGGGCCTTCCTTCCCGTTGGCTCCACGATGCTTCATGTGCCCAGGGTGCTCCACCTCCAAAGTCCTCGTGATGGCAACTGGAAGCTCTTGGTCCTGGTGGGAGGGACAGTCTCATCCTGGAGCACCCCATTCTTTCCAGTGATCATCTCCCATGACCATGACAAGGTGGTGTCAAGATGGCACCTTTAAAGGTTCACCACACAGAGCAGCACGTGCTGCTGAGGCATGAAAGGCAGGGAGGGCAGACGGAGTTAGCCCCCGTGACCAGTGATCGTAGACTCTCAGTAGGTGCTCAGTTACGCAGAAGGCCTGAGTGCAGATTTAGAATTTGCTCTCAGACATCAGGCCTGCTTTTCTGAGTGAATTTGGTAACATCGGGCTTTGTGTACGTTTTCTGTGTGCCTCTGGATTCTAGGCCCTGGCTAGGTTTTGGTTTTTTTGCAGACATTTTTATTCACTCTTTGTTCTTCTGATCAGAAATGTAAGTTCATTCCTGAAAGCTTGGAAATTACAGAGAAGTTCAGAGAGGAAAAACCTGCCCCCTACATCAGGGGCCAATTTCTGCTGGAATTTGGTATATTTCCTGCCTTCTTCACATTATGATTTTTACATAGCTGAGATAATCTGTCTGTACAATTTTTTCTTGCTTTTAAACTAATTTCCTAAGCATTTAAATTCCGTATGGTTAGATTGCATTGCTGGTGTGAGCCATAGTTTATTTAGGCATACTGACAGGCTTTCTGAAATAGCACCAAATTTAATGACCTACTGAAATGGACACAGCCTAGTCTCCAAAATATCTCCTCTCTTTCCAAGAACATCAAGAACTCCCGATGTCCTCTACAAATGTATTAAGTCTTGCTGGGATATCCTTTCTTGATCTGCAGCTCTAGGCAACCAAACAACTCCTGTTCATCTTCAAGACCCAGATGAAGTAGCCGTCCTTTGTGAATTCTTTTTCTGTAGAGTTGCTCCCACCATCTCTACAGAGAAAGGTCAAAAGACCTTTCTTTTTGTTGACCTTTATGTTAGCTGGTCAATGGGATCTCTGACTGGTATTTAGTAATCTCTCTGGTTTGCCTTGACTGGCCCTTAGATCACCTGTATGTCTACAACTGAGCTGCAGTCATCTCTCTTGGTGACTAGCCACCCTGGATGTCCTGGACCACTCGGTGTGCATGGAACCTCCAGTTTTCTGGACTGGGCCTGACCTGCTCACAGAGAAGCCATTTTGAAGTACAACTCAGGTGTTTGGGGCACTGAGATTCAACAATACTGGAAACCTTTCCAAGCTCCCAGGTCTCTGCCTTGATTTCTGAGTTGGGCATGAGGACATCTCCCTCAAACGTCGCTGTTGTTGATAACTGCTGTCAGAGTTCATGGTGGCATTTGTACTGAAAAGTCTTAATTTGATATTTCTCTGGTGAATTTAATGAGTACGAAAAAGTGTCATTTAGAGCTAGTTTTCTCTTTGTGCTTTGAAAAATGAAATGCACGTAGTTATCTGTAAATGAGATAATTACCTCCTTACTTTGCTAAAGGCACCTACTAGTGATTTTTTTTAGCTTGTTTCACTTAATGAAAGCTTTACAAAATGGGAGCCCAGAGCTGTTAATAGACTTGTTGTAATAGTCTCTGAGCAAGCGAAATAAAACCAGTTGTTCCGAACCAGTCACAGAATAGCTGTGAGATGGCTGCAGCTCAGGCAGAAATTTAAGTCTTGGTTGCATTTAGAGCAAATGTAATAATAGCTGCAACCAATATTTTTAATATTACTGATCTTTCAACAATAATTACCCAGAACTTTTAATGTCTGCAATTAGAGCGCTAGCAATTCAGAGACACAGCCCAGTGGTGAACTGCACGGAATTGGATACTTGCTGTAATTGGTAATTAATCACTTTTCATTACCAGGAAGGGATGTTGTAGTTATTCTGAATAGATACATCACGCTAATTACAGGCAAACACAAACCTACATCTTTGAATTTAGGGCTTTTAGGAAAATAAGCACCCCTGCCAATATTCTATGGCAGAGAGGAGATTAGCCCACCCAATTAAACGATGAAGAAGAGGCCGTGTATATTTTGACAAGAACCCATCAGGGCAAGAGTTCCTTTTTCCTAAGGGACTTGATCACATTTCCATTCACGTCTGTGAGTAATTTAAATTCTTGTCCTTTATGCACATTTAGAAATGGTTCCAAATAAATATTTGCATGTGTGTCTCCCTTGGTATGCTCACGTGATCACAGGGCATAGTCACTGTCTCTTTGCCTTTAATTGGTGTGTTCATATCTCCTTCGGGACCTTGCTCTCAAGCCCAGGTCTCTCCAGGGATGCCCGCTGGCATCATGTCCCTTTCTGCGGTCTTCATCTCCTCCACGGGTGCCGGATCTGCCAATGGGGCCAGGTCTCCCCAGACTTGAGTCTTCCATTATTTCTCTCATCTGCCCACCACCTTCTCCCTGTCATTAGGCTTTGCCATTTCTCTGGTCACCATCTCTGCTGCTTCTCTGCTCACTGCTGTTGCTCAATTCTGGGGCTCCCTGTCACCTCGAGGTTGCATCCCTAGGTTGCAGCTATGAAGAGAGGGCTTACACAGGAAGTATGCCCATGAGAATCCATGTGAAAATCTCCCTCCCTGCTGGGAGCCTGGCCTCACCACCACTCAGTAACGTTCAGTAGCCTTCCATAGACGATGAGAGAAGACCCACAGGGACCAGCCAGGTGGCTCACCAAAGTCATGGCCATAACGTCTGTCCCTGAGGGGGAGTGACAGGGAGAGGGTGGGATTATTCCCTAACACTTGCATCTGGAAGCCCAGGTCCACATGGAGGCCAAGAATAGAGAGTTAGATGAGGGCCTCAGCGTCCTGTGTCTCTGTTCTTCCTGAGACAGAGCAGGAAGGAGGACTCACTGTGTCTTCTGGGAATATTAGCATCTTGATAACACCACTCTCTCCTGGCCAGAGTTGCCCAGCTGTGACCAGTAGTTGTTTCAAAATTGGGTCACAATGGAGAGATGCTTTTACTGGAGGTGAGCTACTTACTAGCAAAATGGTGGGTGAGAAGCCAACAGAACCCTCTGCCTGCTGTACCCTCACGCTCTCTCTTGGGCCTTAGGGGTCTCTTATCTGCTTTTCCAGCACAGGTTTCCACAGGAGCCTCGGAGCCCCCGCAGTTCTGACTCTGCCCTGGAGGACTGGCTGTGACGTCCATTGAGGGGCCCCTTTCCCTTCTCTTGGCAGTAGACACGTCCTGCCCTGAGGGTGTGGGCACAGCACAGCAGAGCAGAGGCTTGGTGTTTAAAGTTGCAGGTGACGGTAATCTGCTCTTTGGACACCTCACCGTATCTGCCCTGGTGTCCAGCTGCCTTCAGCGACAGGCTGGCAATGGCACACTATAACCAAATTCATAGCATTTAAAAAATCACCTGTGAAACAAATGGCCATTCTGATAAAGCCTCAACTTCTCATTGCACTTCCTCCTCAGTGGGATCCATTACCAGAGCTTCTTTAGCCAAATTTCATTTTGTTCCTTGTTCCGTCAGAGACTCGAATTGGTTCTTTGCCCAATAACACCTTTTCAGCCAAGGTCTCTTTCCTCTGCCTTTGTGTCAGAGCCGAGTAATGGTGTGACAACATGTGATTGGGCGATTGATGTCAAATGTTAGCAGCAACATTCATTTTCCCCTGGAACGGACAAAGAAGAGTAAGAGTCATTTAGAAATTTCGTCTAGAAGCTGTACCTCAAGAGCAATATTCCAAAATTGAATTGGTCTGAAATTTAAAGTGGCTTTTTTTAAGTTCTTCTCCCCGGATTGTTCCTCAGGTCGTGTGGAGTCGTGAAAGGCCAAGGGAGCAAGTTAGTGACGGGAGTGGCAAGTGTCATTTGCTCGCTCCCTGAATCCTCGGCAGGCAGATGCCCGTGCCTCCAGTGGCAAGAGGTTCCTGAGACCTCATGTCACACAGAGAAGGACCCAGGGGCTTTGGAGAGGCCCAGATCTGAGCTGCAGCTTGGTTTCTCTCTGTGGCCTATTCTGTGAGCCTCCATCTCCCCACGTGTGCAGTGGCGTTGGAAAGGCTCAAGCCACACAGCAGCTGAGCACTGTGTGCAGGGGCGTGGTGGGGTGGAGCCTGGCTCCTGAGGGCTGCTTGGTGCCTGTGTGTTTTTCCCTCTTTTTAACTTCTTAAGGATTATCCAGTTAACTCCCATACAGTCCAAATGTGTGATCTCTTCAAGAAAATGAAGGTTTAGGGAGGTGAATGAGGATGCCGAATTCCAGAGAGCACGGAAGGCAGAATGGACCTGCCCATTGGGCCGATGATTCCTCAGCTTCTGCTCTGAGCCAGGAAGGCCTGGTCCTGCCCTGCAGCATCATCAGGAGGGCCCTGGGCTTTCACATCATCCCATGTGGATCTCTGTGGTCCCACCAGGCTCCCTTCACACCCTTTCCAGAAATAGCCAGTCCATGTGTCTGTCAGGACTCAGGGTCAGAGACAGGATGCCCCCAGGATCCCCCAAAGACCATCTCCACAGAAACCAAAATGGCTCAGGGATGAGAGAGCTTGAAATTCCTGCTCTCTGTGATCAGCACCTTTTAGAGAGAGAGAGATGCTGCAGAATGTGCTAGGGCTTTGGCATCTGGCTCTCGCTCCCGCTCAGCCCTCTGAGCACTCGAGTTACTGATACCATACAAAGGGTTTCTGCCCATGGCCTGACTCATGGTCTGCTTATGATTTTGGTTCCTGGCCCATGAGGACCGGGACATGGTGTGCTGCCCAAATCTCCCTGCCTGGCAGGTGTGCCCATGATGTGCACTCAGATGTGCTGGTGAGATCACGGCAACGTTTCATTAAAACCCAACCTCATCTGCAAGTGAATGAATAAGGAGAAAAAGCTGGGCTGAGGCTGCACCAGAATCAATGACGTGACTAGTTCTCCCTCAGTTAAGTAACGTAATTTGTTCAATTTGTTTTATGTCAGTAAGTGAAGAACCTTTTACTCACTTTGATTCATGGAAGGAGGTTAGAAAATGGTACAGTAGAAAGGAAATTAACATTTAACCTGCCTGCCTGGATTTCCTAACAGATGTCTCGCCATGACTGTGGCTGTGTGCGTAAATTCTCCTGATAAACCAGAAAGAAGCAGCAGCTACTTAAATCCCCAAGAAAAGCTGGATGGCGGATATAGTAACCCCAAGCGAGACCGTGGGTGTTGGATCAGGCCCTTGAAGGCCAGCATCCTGGTCCCCTCAACTACTTAACATATCAACCTTGAGTCACAAACTCTGGACCTCAGGTGTTACATCTGTAAAATGGTTTAATGCTGGTGACTGTAGGGGAAGTTGTGGATTGATAAACCCAACATGCCCGCTAATCCCGCAGCTTGTCATTGGTTACTCTTAACAATCGTTTTCAGAGCACCCACCACAGGGCAGGCCACTGCTGGAGGTTCAGGAGCTGCCTGGGCCCCAACCTGAAGGAAATTACAGTCTGATGAGCCAGGCTTTACAATTTTGTATTATGAAAAATTTTAGATCTCCACAATATTCCAATGACTCTCATGTAACCATCACTCAGATTTAAGCATAAATGAAAGTTTGCCACTTTGCTTTGTCTACCCCCTACACTATTTTGCTAAACTATTTTAAAGCAAATGGTAGAGATTGTATTAGTTTCTTATTGCAGCAAGTTGCCATGAATTTAGCTACATAAAAAGCACACATTTGTTATCCAACAGTTTCTCGGTGCCCTGGGTACGACTTAGCTGAATCCTCTGCCGAGGGTCACAAAGCTGTAACCAGGCATTGACCTGGCTGGGGTCTCATTGGTGACTTGGAGTCCTCTTCTGAGCTCAGAATTCAGTTCCTTAGGACTGTAGGACTGAGACCCCCAGCGTGGAAAGGCTGCTGTTCTGCAGAAGCAGTTCACAGCCTGGCTTCTGCTCTCTCCTTGGAGGCTCTCAGGAGACTGACATCCTCTCAGCTTGCCTGATTAGGTCAGGCCTGCCTTGGGTAATCTCCCCTTTGATTGACTGAAAATCAACTGATTAGTAACCTGTCATGGAAGTGACATCCCATCATATTCACACTCCCATAGAGGGCAGATGATTACGTAGGGTAGTACATTGAGGGTGGGAATCCTGAGGACAGCTTGAAAATTTGCCTCTCATTGATTGACACTTCACCTCTACAGCCTTAAATATTCACTTATGGATACTTTCTCTCTCTTTTTTTTTTGACACTTTCTTGTATAATGTCATTTTGACATTTAGTACCAGCTGTCATATTAGCTTAGGCTACGTTGTGCTGGCCTAACAACCTTCAAATCTCACGTGTCACATCCCCATTTGCTTCTTTGTAGAGTCATTTCCTATGTGCTAAGATTATCTCTAATAAACTTCATGGGATGTCCAGTACTTCATATTTCACCACATCAAAAAAGCATGTGAAATAGAAAGAAACACAAACACCTCATACCTCATGTTCTCACTCATTTGTGGAAACTAAACAAATCGATCTCATAGAAGTAGGGACTAAAATGGTAGCCACTAGGCTAGGAAGGGTAGTGGGTGGGGAGGACAGAGAAACACTGGACAGTGGGCACCAAAATACAGTTAGGTGGGGAAGAAGTTCAGCTGCTCCATAGCACAGTAGTCTGCCGCTACAATTTATTGTAGCTTTCAAAATAATTAGAAGGCTGTGAAGTTTCTAACACATAGAAATGAATGTTTGAGGAGATCCAAATGCTGATTATCCTGATTTGACCATATACATTGTATACCTATTTCAGATTACTGTACAATACACCATAAATATGTACAAATATTATGTGTCAATTAAAATTTTTAAAAAGCACATGATGTTTGGCGAGGCAATTTTTTGGGGGCGGGTACTGGGAATTGAACTGTTGGGTCCTTTGCAACTGAACTTTACCCCCAGCCCTTTTTATTTTTTGAAATGGGATCTCACTAAGTTGCAATCCTCCTGCCTCAGCCTCCCAAGTAGCTGGGATCATAGGTGTGTGCCACTTTGCCCTACTGGTGGAGGATCTTCTTAAAAATTCATATATTTTAAAGTAAAATTCTTAGTCTTAAGTCCTTATATCCACTGATCCAACATTTATTGCTCATCAGGCCTAGAATGAGGCCTGGGGAAATGAGGAGGTGAACAAGATGAGATCCCTATTTTGAGAATCTCATTACTCAGTTGGAGGGGACAAATTTTAATGCAACGAGAACAATTAGGTAAGAAAGAAAAACAAATGACATCCAAATAGAAAAATCATAGGTAAAACTCTTATTTGCAATAAACATGACCTAGTAGAAAATCACGTTACTTCACTCCACACAAACCACTGGAGCAAAGTTGTAGGATGCAGGATGAACAGATGCAAGTCCATTGTCTTTCTGCATACTAAAAGTGAAATCAAGAGCACAATTTCACTTGCAATAACTTCAGAAAGAGTAAAATATTGAAGATTACATTTAACAAAAGTTTTATAAGGTTTGTACATTGAAAACTACAAAATATCCTTGAGAGAAATGGAAGAAGACCTAAGTAAATGAGGGACAGCTGTGTTCATGAGTTAGAAGATGAAATCCTGTTAAGATGGTAGTCTTTACCAAAGCCGTCTGTACAATCAACACAAGCCCTGCCCTATGGAAATGCTGGCTTTTTTGTACAAATTGACAAGCTAATTTGTCTTCATACAGAATTTTAGAGGCCCAGAACAATCTTGGAAAAGAGCAAAGTTGGAAGGATTATGTTCCCCACCTCCAAAACTTATGACAACACAACGGTAATCAAGACAGCGAGCGGATACTGGTATAAGATGGGCACTTAGATCAATGAAACAGAATTGAGAGTTCAGAAATAAATGTACGTGTTTACAATTAGCTGACTTGCGACAAGAGTGCCAAGACTACTTGGTGGGGGAAAACACAATCTGTTCAACAAATGTTTTTTTGGAATATGTGCAAAAGAAATAGAGTCAGGCTCCTACCTCTCACCATATACAAAATGGACTTAAAATGGATGGAAAATCTAAATGTAAGAGGTAAAATCATGCAATTCTTCAAATAAAACATAGCTGTAAATCTCTGTGACCTTGGAATAAGCAATGGTTTCCTAGATATAAACTAAACCCACAAGTAACCAAATACAAAATAACATGGACTCCATCAAAATCAGAAACTTTTCTGCTTCAAGTGACACTATTAAAAATGTGAGATACAATCCAAAGAATGGGAGAAAATATCTGCAAATTACATGAGGTTCTGATATCCGGAATAAATAAAGAACTTCTACAACTCAATAATAAAAAACAAATAACCGGGGTAAAAAATGGGCAGAAGACTTGAACAGATGTTTCTCCAAAGAAGATATCTAAATGGCCAGCAAGCACAAGACAAAAGGCTCCGCCTCACTGATCATTAGGGAAATGGAAACTGAGTTTGACAGCTTGGATTTTCTCTTCTGGTTTGCTCGGCTAAATATACTCAAGTACCCTCCACCGCCATCCCCAGTACCTTGAGGAATCCGCACCATCCTCAGCATGCCTGTTGAACTGCTGCCCTTTCTCAACTCTCAAGAACACATGTAGGGCCGCGGGCAAGATATTTCGTAGAGAACACAGTGATTCAGCTCTGGTCTATGTAAACAGGTTAGCTATGACAAATGTGGGTTCTATAACAGTTGGTGACCTTTTCAACTGAGGGCGATATGCTAGTTATTCACTCAGCAAGCATTTAGACAGTGCCTGCTCACCCCCTTAACTGAGGATACTGTGGTTGGGAACCCGGGTCCAGGTGAACATAAACGTGGCAGCAGTCAGGGATGTCACAGCGGAGCTGGCATGGTCAGGACAGGAGCAGGGTGAAGCTGCCCTCTCTGCCTCCTCCCTGGGTCTCCCATGTCCTCCCGATTCCCTGTCTGGTTCACTGGGTGGACAGGAGTGCCAGCCTGGCCTGTCCCTAATAAGCTCCAGCACCTTCCCTGGCTGAGTTGGTGTGTTTATTCCCCTCTGGCCTCCGCAGGTGCCACACCCTGCCATAGGCCTCACTGGACCATGGGTTTGCTCTTCTCTAGACCTTCCCACCTCTGTTCCCTTCACCCTATCCTGGAACCATCCCTGCCTGGTAACTAGATAGATGGGGACCCTGCACTGCTCATCCTGGCCATCCAGAGCCTCCATGATTGGCGGAGTTCACAGCTGTGGCCCTCTCCTTGGAGTGGGCCCAACCATCTGCCCCCTTTCTTTTCTTTCCAACTTCTTGCTGTCCTTGCGTCATGGTCCAGCTTGGAATTTGGTGTGTTGCCCTGATGTCCTTGGTGGCTGCCAGCCACAGAGGGGCTCACCAGAGCCTGGAGACTCAGGCGGTGCTCTGGCCACTCCTCTGCGGCCATCCTTCTCAGTATACATGAGATGCTCCAATTATGGTGTTTTATTCTAATGACAAAGAGTATAACAAGCACAGGAAATGGCCTGGCATTAATCTCCACTCCATCTTGTGGCAGTGACTGCAATGAAAATGAGAAATAGTTTAAGCTTAACCCATTCTCATTACAATCATAATTACATTTTGTGGTCATTCTTAGTTTCTAGCAGAACCCAACTGCTCTCCATGTCAATTTGAAAGATACAGACAGCCCCTAATTTTTCTCCAGCATTCATTTGCCCAGCCATCTGCCGAGGGCTGATCCTTGGGAAGCTGAAAATTAGGCTTAAGGAACTTATCTGTTTTATGTTTAAATGGTTTGGCACGGACCTGCTAAACATCTGGATAAAAGTAATTTGTATCCATGTGCCTCAAAACACATTGAATTGGGCCACCGATTTATCTTTCTAATAATATGTCTAATAGAGTACTTGAATTTGGACTCTGAGAACGAGCCAAGATGCATGCTGGGTGGCAAGGGTGAGGGGAGAAGGAACCAAACCTTGCTAAGGACAATCCCTTCAATTCATAAGCCATGCCTAGAGCAATGAGTAGCTATATCCCTACATGCATTGTGCAAATGGTATTCTCCAGAATAATTGCAGAGTTTGCAGCTATGCAGGACTCTTTAACAGCTGTTTTTTAAGAGATAATTTGCCAATAAGTATTTTTTTAACCAAGGGTTCATTCCCTCTCTTTGCATATATGAATTGAGCACCTCAACATGCTAGGTGGTATCTAGGAGCTGGAAATGCAAAAACAAATGAAGCTGAGCCCTTGCTTTTAGGGAGTCCCCTTCTGGTGGTCAGCCAGAGAGAACAGCACAGCACAGGAGGCTGGAGGGGGTGCAGAGGAAAACCCCACCCCAGGGGTGGGTAGGAATAACACTGCAGCATCCTGGCATCCTGGCATGTCTCAACTAGTTGTGGGCAGAGGATGAATCACCCAGCATCTGTGTGGGTCTTTAAATGCACCTGCCTGGGGCTATTGAGAAAGAAAGTGGACAGGCAAGAAAGTGCTTAGTAGAGATCCTGGTGTCTACTGAGTGTCCAGTGGACATAATGGCTTTCTGGAGGGGCCTGATGGGTGCAGTTGGCAGGGCATTACTGGAACAGCTGCAGGTGTGAGTCCCTAGGGTAAGATCAGGGCTTAGAAAGAAAACTGGAGTGTGGCTGGGCCTGGGGGCGGGGGCATGGAGATGGTGGTGGTAGAGCAGCAGCAGAGGCTGATCCTGGAGGGTCCTGTGTGCCCAGCTGAGAACCTGGCCTTGGTCCCTGTGCCATGGGAGCCTTTCAGCTGGGGTGGTGTGGAGTAGAAGCAAAATGATCAAGTCCACATTTTAGCAACATCATCTGGCTGCAAGGTGGCGAATACATGAACTCCCCCAGAGGCAGAGGTTGTGGTAATAATTCCAAAGTGAACTCTTAGTAGTATGTTTTCATGGGTTTGTTTTTATCATGTATGATATTTTGCATTGTGTCATTCAAGTGAGACTTCTGAGAATTTGGATTCTTTAACCAATTTCAAAACGTCCATTATAATTGGGCCCAGCTGGATTGTTCGTGTGAGCAGCTGCTTTAGGTGAGCAGAGAGTGGTGTCACAACATGGGCAGTGACAGCTGTGGCCTGGCTGCATTCAGAGCCTGGAGCTCAGGGCTCTACTCATCTCCTCTGCAGACCTCGCAGAGCTCCAGAGAAGCAAGGAAGTGTTGGGGTAGGGTCCTTGTTGGCCATGTGGCTGGGCACCTGCTGGATTTCTCGGGCCTCCCTTTCCTTATCTCTAGGTGAGACAGAAGCGAAGAGCCACTGTAGTGCTTGCTGGCAGGCGTGTCCCAGATGCAGGCCCTGCCATCTCGTTCCTTCTCCTGGACTCTCTCCTGTTGCTCAGCGCAGGGTGTCAGCATGTGAGCGTGGTGATCCACCTTGGTGCTGTCAACAGCATCCTGTTTCCTGGTGGGCTTAGGCCAAGTGTCCTGGACATTCCAGAGGTGGCTTTTGTATTTTCAGTTGGAGTTTTGAAATGCAATGTTAGGTCTCAACATTGTTTAAAAATGAGGTCACAGATACAAACAGGGAAGTTGGCAAAGGAAATGAGAAAAGTAGATGCCCATGGAGAGGGGAAAACACCATGACTAAGCTGGAAAAATAAGTGAACATGTATTTGCCCTTAGAGCTGGCCAGGAAACCAGCAGCACTAATTGATACCCAGGTCCTTGCACCAACCCACAGCCCTGCCAGAGGGCCTGACCCTTCCTTGTCCAGCTGTCTTCCCCAGGCGCTGTGTCATCCTCAGCCAGCTCTGAGCTGCAGCCTTGGATTTGGCAGCCCTTAATAAGCAGTGGATTAGATCTAACCTTTGTAATTTTGGCTTTTTTAAAAATTATTAAATTTAAAAATGGTTAAAACTCAAATGAGCTGAAATCTTTTGTATGAAAACCCCGTCTATCATTGCTTTTGTTCATAAAATAAATTTAACCTCAGCCATGTAATGAAAGCCAGCCAGTCCACCAGTGTGCACAGAGGGCCTGGGCGGCTCTCATTGGAAAAGGAGGTGCAGCTTCCCTCTTGGGCATTTTCTTGAGTTGCTCAGCAGAAGCTTGGGGCAGGAAGTAGAATCTTGTCTGTAGTAGCTTCCCCTTTACTTCTTCCCCACCCACAATCCACAGTTAGGGAGAAATGTGTGATTGAGTATAGTCGGCTAGGATGCCGGTGCATTCTGGGGAGAATGTGTAATGGGCCAGAATTCAGAGGACCAGGTCAGCATCATCAAACCCCCGTGCTAAGGCCTCAATCTCCCAGGTGCAGTTTGTAAGCAGGCAGAGGGGTGCCTGTGCAAGTCCACTGGCATGTATAACGGTTATTCTGAACTTGACTCTGGGAGTCTCAGCTTTCCCAATGAACTTGGAAAACCACTGGCTAGAGAGTCTGCTAGACTTGAATTAGGGTTTTGTTTCTGCTGCTTATTTGATATGTGAATTTGGCAAGTCATTAAACTATTCTGGACCCCAGTTTTCGTATTTATAAAATAAAGGTAGGGAAAAGAAAAGGTCTCCACCTTGCAAAGTTATTGTATTTTAAATGAGATGTGTCACATTCTTAGCCCAGTGCCTGGGCACGTAGAAATCAGCTACCATTCTTCTATTGTTTCCTATTCCTCCTCCTCTTTCTTTTTCCTCTTGGAAAATAAACTGTGAAAATAGACAAATGAGTTCATGCCTGGAGGGGGATACCTGCTCTATCATATGTCAGGACAGGTTATAAAACCACATATAAAATCTTTGTGATAGTTTAATACTGACCCAATAGACAAAAATCTAATAGAAACAAATAGAGAGCCCAGAAGCAGAAGAGGCATGAATTGCACTTGTAGCTCACTGGGATAAATTATGGACCATTCAACAAAAAAATGTTGGAAACATTGGTTAACCATTTGGAGAAATGAAATGGGATCCCTACCTCACACCACACACAAAAACTATTCCTAAATGGATTAAATGTGAAAGGCAAAACTCAAAACATTAAAGAAGAAAATAGAGGAGACTACTTCATAATCTCAGGTTTCTTAAGTAAACATAAACAGATTGATAAGTTAGACTACATTGAAATTCAGAACTTCATTCCACAAAAACTAGGATGAGACATTTGCACTACTTACAATAAAAGATTAGTATCCAGAATATAGACAAATGGGAAATAATAAAGGAAAAAAACCACAAGAGAAACAGTCAAAAGACATGAATAGACATTTCGTGGCAGAGTAAACTGAAATTGTTAATTAACATATGAAAAGATGTTCAGCCTCATCTGTAATCAGGAAAATGCAAATTAAACCACAATGGCATGCCGTTTTACATTTGCGTGGTTGACCAAAGTTAACAAGTCCAACCATGCCATGCATAGGTGAGGATGCAAAGAATAGAATCCTTTGTCTGTTCTTGGTGAGGAAGAACAATGGAAAAATCACTGAGGGAAACAAATTGTTTAGCTTTGTAAGGCTGTACACCTACAACCCAGCAGCTCCACTCCAAGGTGTCTCCCTGAGATCAGCTCTTGTTCCTGTGCAGCAGGAGAATGTGATAAGCATACTTCTACCAGCTTTGTGGGTAAAAGCTAAACATTGGAACAACCCTACGGTTCACTGAGAAGGGAAGGGATAAACACACTATGAATATTATACATATGGGAAATCGGTGAGTTACAGCTACCCACAAACACCTGCATGCATCTTTGAAACACAATGCTGAATGAAAAGAAAAAATAAGCTCACAGAAGACCATATATAGCAGAAGGCCATTTCTGCAAAACTCAAAACCCAACAACAATGAAGGTTATTGCTTAGATAATGGGACCACAAGCACCCAATCTACCCCTGTACAAGATGCAAGAGAGGGAGTTAGGGTGGAGCAAATAGGTAGTGTGGAGTTCCTGTTTCTGGAGCTGAGTGGTGGTTTCACCATGCATATAATCAAAAATAAAAATATCTCAGAGGGTGGGGAGGAAAGAAAGAGCTGTCAGTGTAACCCAAGAGGCAGAGCCCATGAAGGTGAGAAGACAGGAAGTGCCCAGGAGAGCAGAGCCAGCAAGGGATTACAGGCCCCTTCCAGGGTCCAGTGCCTCCAGCCATATCTTAGGCTAGCGGTGGACTAGATGTGGGAACAGTTGTTTTTCAAGCATGGACACGACATGTATGAAGAAGAACAGAGCCAGCAGAGTCTGCTGAGGGGAACCGTTTGTGCCTTTGAGATGTCTGATGTTAGTGTCCCACAGTGTGTGCTGTTCTTCAGCTCTTACAAGCCTGCTGTGCAGGGGCATGTCTGTGAGCTTCCGCCTCCAGGCAGTTTATCTGTTTATAAGGACATGGAGCTGCGGCAAGTAACTAGTGGACTGTTCTGTTTCCTAAGGGATGGAGACAATGGAAGGGAGCTAGTCTTTTAGAATGCTCATAAGTCAAGAGCATTTTTAGTAAAGTAAAATGAAAATATTAAAATGTAGAATGCTCTTTCAATTTTAGGTCATGCATGAAGGTTCTTCACTCCATAGCGTTAGGCCCAGGCCCCGGTGGGAAAATGTGGGTGACTCTTTCTCCTGCTCCTACCCTGTCTGTGCCTTTTTCTTTTGGTCACATTAAAAATGCCCTGTGCTCCGTGTAATGAGCTGAAGGAATGTGGCTCTTCCATTGTTCCATAGAACATAGATTAACAGTCCCACACTAGGTACTGACCAGCTGACAGTAATGCCTTTTATGGGCTCAGTATGACATTTCGGTGACCTGGAAGTAATGGGTCAATGAAAACCTTTGCAGGTCAGTGTGTTGTTTTCTTATTTGTTTATACAGAAAGTCTCAGTTTGGGTCCTGTACCTGGTCATTTAGCAAAAGTTCCCAGTTTAATGGGTTGTCACTTATGACAAAGAGGTGGGAGGGGTCTCCTAGGCAGCAGAAGGAGCCTTGTCCTTCTGCTTCTGCAGCCCTGTTGGAAGCTTTTAAAAATGCCACCCTATGGAAATCAACATCAGGGCTGAGCGGGGGAACTTATTGTCCAAACCGTTAGTTTGATCAGGATGGGGGATCACATATTGTGAAGTTAAAACATGATTCTCCTCCCTCCTTCTGTCATTTTCCCAACATCTTCCCTATTTAAGAGTGGTTAAAAATCTGCTCCAAGGCCTGGGGATACAGCTCAGTTGGTAGAGTGTTTGTCTTGCATGCACAAGGCCCTGGGTTCAATCTCCAGCACCCCGCCCCCCCCCCCCCCCCCCCGCCAAAAAAAAAATCTCTTTCGAATTGATCTGAGCAGGGCTCAAGGGATGAAGATGATCTCTAGTGACGAGCAGGTGCATTTTAATTGCAAAACCTAATTGGATCATACATGGCTTCCCTGTGCTTCACAAAGACATGTAATTGTTAGGATGTGGAAAGCACCCCACCCCAACCCTGCGAGAAAACTTACATTTTCTGAATGCTTGAAATATAGAACAGGTAATAATTAACATCTCATTGCCAGCACGTGTGCTGACCCCGAATAGCTTATGGCCACTGTGTACATTTAGAAGCAGTAAAGTCATGTTTGTTATTATTACATGAAATAAAAGAAGCACCTTGGATCATTAAATATGAAGATCTCTTTTCCAGTGGCCAGCAGAACCATGGGGCAGACCTCCTTTTCTTTCCTTCACAGTCGGCTTGAGGCTCGAGAGGACAGGCAGAGGAGCCTGGAAAGCCAGTAGGCTTCTAATTGTGTCTTTACAGCCAACTAGGCTACCAAAATGATTGTCTTTTTCTCTCCGAGCCTTACTGACCTGTGGCTAATGAGATTTGTGCTTCGATTAGTTGTAGAACATAAATTAGCTAATCAATGGCAACGGATTCACATTATTTCTCATACATGAGTTCCGCTGCAGTGATCTGTATGTAATATTCAAATCAATTTTGAATACTCAGGACGATTCTGCTCACGTGGCATGCAGGAAGCTGGCGGCATCTGTAGCCTCCTGGCCAAGGAGGATGAGGCCAGGCCTGGCTGATACACCTGCCTCTCATGGGCTTCTGGAGCTTCGCCTTCAGTTACACCCAGTGAGGGGCAAACAGAGTTCTGCAGAACAAGAGAAAGATCCAGAGAAAATCTGGGAGAGCGCACAGCCTGAGGTGGCCTATTTCCTGAAAAGGAAATAAAAAAAGCAGACGAGCTCATTTCAGGTTTTTGATGTGAAAACTTTGCAAAGAGCGAAGTCCTCGGTCAGTGTCTTCACTTTTTAGCACCTGGAATCCTATCTCTGTGCTTTGCTGTAATTGTCTCATCTGTACAATTAACCGGCATCTTGGCATAAAATGTGGAAATTTGTACAGTCTTCTAGGCATCTGTGGGCTTTATGGTGCAAGTTCTGTTAGTACTGAAGCCACAGAAAATTAAATGTTCCCCAAAGAACTTCCAGATGTGCTCTATTCTAATAGGGTCATTATACAGTAAATTAAAAAGCAGGGTAAATGGAACTGTAAAATTTAAATTACTCTAAAACCACATCTCTTTGCTTTGAGCATTCATTTGTGGGGTTGCATTTGCAATAAATGTGAATTAGGCAGCTGTAATAACTGTTAATCATATATTTATAAAATAGTAATGAGGAAATGAATAGCAGAGTAAGACAGCTGCACATTTCTCTAATAGTGTGTCAACTGCGCACATAATAAGATGTGGAACATTGTTTGGTACTGGGCCGATAATACAGCTGAATGTAAGAGATCGCTTCAGCCTCTTAACTTTACATGAAATTATACATAAAATCCATAAAAGCCCATAATAATGCATTATGCCTCTGAATTGTATTCAATATTTTTCTTTGCTTTGATTTTCTGAAATGAGCTCTACTTTCACCAAAGTCATCTTCCGGGGACCAGCGAGGCTTTTGTTTCAGGCGCTGTCAGCCTGCTAAGATTGCACTTGGATTGAAAGGACCCGGCGAGGACGCAGGCAAGGAGTGAGGGGTGCTCTGTTTTGTTTTCTCTGAGTTGCTCTAAGTGGCCAGAGGCGTGCTTTGTCCTGGGCGGAGAACATGGTGAGCACAGAGCATCCTGGCTTCCTCCTGACATCAGGATGGTGAGGAGAGGCCACTCACTGTCCACCTGTCCACCAGGCTCCCTGGCTGCAGGTTTGACCTGATGGGAACAGGTCATGGGATCATGTCAGCCACTGCAACAGACATATATTTTGGGGGAGGTGGAGGCTGGGTCTCGGGTGGGTCCAGGAAAGGTGATGGGAGGAAGAAGTCTGTGGCCCTGTGTTGGGAAGGATGGTTTCCTTGTCGAGTTCCTGATTGCCAACCCGCCCCACTGGTGCTCCCTCCAGGCCTGGTGGAGGCCGGGGGGTTGGTTGATGGTGTTGGAGAGGAGAGGAAGCCAGATGCAGCCTGTGCGCGGAAGGCATGGGGCAGCTCTTCAGTGGAGCGCTAGAGGCGCAAAGCTTCTGAGGCCTCCCCTGACCGGGTTTTCAGGCAAACCCCTCTGCACTGAAGCTGGGCTTCGAGCTATATTTCTCCCAAGCAGTACAGAGGTTGGGGAGGGGACACAGAAGGAGTGTTCATGTGGAGGGCTCACCCTGGCCAGTCACATCACTCCACGGCACTGCTGGGGTGGAGTGGCAGTCAGGGCTGCCGTGCTATGGTCTCGAGGGCATTGGCTTTGGGTATGCTCTTCCCTTGTTCTGGAATGTTCTTCCGTTCTTGCAAACTCCAGTTGCTCTTGCACTTCCCTGTTGGAGAGCCTTCCCAGATGCCTGGATGCCTCTCCTTGTTGCCTGGCACTCCCTGTACGGCGCGCGCATCCACATCACGGAGTTCTGTAATTTAGTGTCATTCACCACCTCAGACTGAGGGCTCCATGCGCATATCAGAATTTCTGTGCATGCTACATGTTTAGAAGAATGAGTGGGTGAATGCAGTCACTGGATGCTGGTAGACATTTAGAAGAAATGGCCTGGGGTGTGTGTGGGGGGTCTGACTTGAACTCTGTTGTTTCTCAAACTAAAATAGGCCTGTCTTTCCTGAAGGCAGTCTTTAGCTCTTGGGATGAAAGGGGCCTGTCTGGAGGGGCTGGGGAAGGAGCAGTTCTGATGTCCCTGTGGTCCTGAGTTGCTCAATGTGGGTGTTTCCAAGAGTCCATAGCCCCCCTGGCCATCACATGGGACCCTCACGGAAAGCAGTGTACTTCGGGGTGGAGCTAGAGCCCACCACTCCGCCTGGGGATAAGGGAGGAAGGGAGCCTCTGAGGATGGAGGGGAGGCAAGAGAGAGGGTAAGGAAAGGAGAGAGGGGGAGAGAAGAGGAAGGAAAAGGAGGAGGGGAGGAGATGGAGGAGGAGGAGCAGGATTGTGGTGGGGGAGGACATGGTTACACTCACCGAACATTCTCCAGTCTCCTCCCAAACCATGTGCACTTCCAGTGTCTCAGTATTGAACTTTTTAAACAACAGTTTTATTATTATTATTATTACAAAAGTGCTATCTGGTTGTTATAGAGAATATGGGAAATAGATAAAAGCACAAGAAGAAAATAAATATCCTCATAACCTCTCTCTACCCAGAGATAACTCCTGTTAATAATTGATGCGCTTTCTTCCAGGCTTTGTTCTATTTGCAGCCATATCCATGGGTCCAAGTACCATGGGCTGTACACAATGCATAGGCTTCTTCCCATCATCAGCTGTTCTTCTCTAGCATAATACATCTCCTAATGGAACTTCTGACCAGCATAAAGTATTTCATGATTCATTTAACCATTCTCTTATTCCCTTAAAAGTTCCCTAGATTAGTTAACCATTCTTTATATATTTAATATTCTCCTGTTGTCCCTTTAATCATTCTTTTTTTGCTGATTATTTATGAATGTATTTGAAGTTTTAAATGATATTGTTTTCTAAGCTCTTAAAAACCTTTGCCATATTTTAGTGGTCAAGTATGATGTCTCACTGCAATTTTCATTTCAATTTATTATGTTTTACTGTAAAGTGGATTTTTTCCCCTTTGTGTTTTACTCACTTGTATATATTTTTCTTTTGAGATCAAGCATGCCATCATGAGTTGAAGGGACAGTACCAGCGCTGTGGTTTATGGTTTCGTTGAGTCCTCTCATTTACTCCACCAGTAGACACTAGATGCTGCATTTAGTAAAGGAGGTGAGGCTTGGCGAGGTGGGGGATCCGCCTGAGACACAGCTGAGAAGCGGTGGCAGGTGCCACCATTCTCTCACTGGATGTGGATAGCTTTCTCTTTAATTTATTGGAGCTATTTGCAATGCTAAGTATTTAATTTATTGTCCATGTATGTCCATTGGAGTGTTGTAAGTAGTAGCTGTAGTGTCTCAGTTTTCCCCCAAAAGAAGCAAAGTCCCCCAAGAATCTCATCACTCTCCATCTGGGCTCATGTTCCACTTCCAGTCATCTCCATTGTCTCTGCCCTGGGCAAGTTGGGCAAGATCTATAACTATTACTCGTCTCTCTCACATGAGGAGAATGAAGACTTCCCATGTTGAGATGTGCAGGCCAACCAATTAAACACCAAGCAAACCACGCCCCGAAAAACGCTCACAGTGAGAACCCCAGTCCAACCAAACTGACAAAAAAATAGCCCCAGCGGTGCCGGTCGGTTCTGATTGGGTAGCGCTGCCTTACCGATAAAATAGAGAATATCCATTTAGATTTGAATTTCAGATAGACAACAAGTACTAAAGTTACTATATGATAATAAAACATGCTATGAAAAAGTCCTATGCAGTGCAGATGCTGTCCCCAACGTCTCCCCTCCCTTCCTCCCTCTTTTCTCCTCTAGGAGAAGATATGGCTATGATATCATTCAGGAAATATTTGTTGAGGAATGACAGAGTGGGGTCAAACATGGGCCGACTAGGGCACCCTGCCTGGGTCCAGCCCTGAGAGTGCAGCAGAACTGTAGTTGAAGATGGCTGATGGCAGAGGCCACCCCTTGCTACCTGTGCAGCAGTGAGCGAGGTACACAAGCTTTCTGGAGCTCATCTTTCTCTTCTAGAGAACAGGCAGACTCTAATTGTAATGGCAGCAGCCAGCAGCCACAGGGGTACAGCCCTCTACTATGTGCCAAATGCTGTTCTAAAAATGTTACCTGCGGGGTTGGGGTTGGGACTCAGTGGTAGAGTGCTCGCTCGCCTAGTGCTTTTGAAGCATTGGGTTCGATCCTCAGCATCACATGAAAATAAATAAATAAAATAAAGGTATTGTGTCCATCTACAACTAAAAATAAATTTAAAATGTTACCTGCATTAAGTCATTTAATTTTCCTTGTGACATAGGTACTTTTGCCATCCCAATCTGAAGATGAGGAAACAGAGACTTGTACAAGGTCAAGAGGCATCTGACATTTGAATCTGTGTCTTAACTTTTATACTCTCCTCTCCTAGGTAAAAGGTACATTTGGGGTGTCTCCCAGACTCATCCTCTTCTTTTCTGCATATTGTCCCTCTTCTCCTGAGTGTCCTTGCAGCTACGTTTATGCCATATGATCTATATCCCTAATCATGGACCACAGTGGACATTAGACCCAAGCTAGGCCTTAGCATACTCAATAAGAATGGGATTCTGAGTCATTAGTCGCCACTGTTTGCTTAAACGCAAGATGGGTAGAGTCAGGTGACAGGGGATGTCTCTGTTTGGCCATGTGAATGTTCGAAACCAAGAAGAGAGAGAGTCATCATCAGACCATCACAGAGAGCCAGGTTGCAGGTCCCAGGCTGCTCCCTCCTGAGGTCTACGGGAAGGGAAGGGAGGTCCCTACTGTATGAGAGTTGGCATGGGAATCTGTTTCTTGCAAGAACAGGAGCTCCAAAGTGAAAATTGCATTAAACTCTGTCTGTGGAAAGAGTTCTATATGTCCTGCTCTGAAGACAAATTATAATTTATAATGCTTTCAAAGTTAATAAGTATTAAGACTTTGCATCCTTGATAAATTTAAGCTTCACTAAGATGGATCCGCTGTACCATAGTAACTTGATAGATGTGTTCTTTATTTCCTGGAAGAGACACTATGCTGCACGGCCATCTTCGCCCCTGGTGGTGCATGGGGGCACCAGTGAGACCCCCTGATAAAGCCCATCTCCCCAACAGACTCACCTTGGTTTGAGTTCCATTAGTGAGATTCTGGCTGCAACAAAGAGGCAGGTTAAATAGGTTGCCGTGGGTCCTTTGTGAAGGACTGCTAATCTCCACCAAATTACTGCCCTTTGAATCTCCACTGCATCCAGCTTCCTCTTTGTATGCTGGCTCCATTTAAAGTGATTAAAGTGGAGATCCGATTGGATAAGTTCATCCAAATTCTGTAAACGCCACTTCCGCACAAATGAGCGCTTGCAATCCATTTAATTTTTTCAAATAAAATGATTAAATTGCTATTATTGCCAGATCTTTTTTTTTATTAAGAAAACCTTTTAAAATGTTAATTATTTAGGCCCCTTGAAACACTTTCATCTTTACCGACTTTGCTCTTGAGCAGAAAGTGTCTGCTTGTTCCTGACCAACAGAGGGAAATGTGCGCTTCCCTTTTTTACACCTGCAAGTATTCTCCTTCACTCTAATATTTATGTGAATTTAACTTTAATTTTTCTGCCTTTCATCTTCTGAATTAGTCATATAATGCACAGATCTCCTTCACTGCTTCTTTCCTGTTTATTTGCCTTAACAATAGATTCATTAACTAGATTTGGGTACTCGAGCCATGCGACTACATCCATTTCAAAGGAAGATTTAATGGCATTTCATATTTTTCTACATTAAGGAAGATTAAAGTATATTACAATACCCTTTACTGCCCTATTTTCTTCATTTTAGAAGTGGTCAGTTTTAAAATTTTCCCCCCTCTCTTTCTTTCATCTGCAGCGTTCGATAAATTGTCCAAGCCTTTCAGATGATAGTCCCAGCAAATTGAGTTCTAGATTACAACTCGGACGCATTGTTTAGCCCATCAGCAGTCAGATAAAGCACTCCTATTCACACAGGACATCAAAAGAACAAATATATGTTCCAAGTGGGTAAAAAGAGGACTGAGACTCAGATATTTCATTTCCTTAATTGTTAGTGATTATTTGGCTAGTTTCAGGGTGATCATTTTGCTGACTCTGAGCCTAGACTTACTTGCCTGGTGTAACAGTGGTGTGACATGCACACCCACATCTCCGTGGACCAAGAAATATATTCACGACCACAAATTACCCCACTGGCAGACAGGGCAGGCGCAGCATCTCTGAATAGCCCGAGGGGCCGTCATACTAACATTTTAATAGCGAGCAGTAATGTGAAATGCAAGATCTGGACTTACACCTTTTTATTTCAGCCATGTTACCATCTTGTGAAATAGTCAGGGGACCTGAAGGCATTCCCAGGCTCCGGCAAGGGAGGTATTAAGATTTAAGCTTTTTTTTTGTTTTTATTTTTTGTAAGGCAGAGGAGGTCAAGACTACTGGGCACCTCTTGGGCTGAAGTTTCATGCGGGTGTGCCATCTATCAGCCCTCTCCTCCTCCCCTCGATAAATGCAATATAACCTTGCTTGACACTGAGTCTAAACAAAGTTTGGGAATGTTGGTAAGATGTGGGAGGAAAGGGCAGAAGACAGATTTTACAACAGTACAATCATGGGGTGTAGGTTTTAGGCAATAAGCAGGTAGCCTAGTTTTCTCAAAAGAAAAAAGAAAATAATGGAAAAGTGTAACATTCATTCGGAGGCCTCAAAGGCATAAAAAACCCAATTCCAACTGTTATAGGTCCCTGCAGGAGTCTACAAAAGAACTAAGCTTTTTAAGTAAGAAAACTAGATTCTGGCCCACAGGGCCCTGTCATTGCTGCTTAATGGATGAAACTCTTTGGATATAAATATGCTGTTTACTTCTCAGCTTCAGCTTTCATAAAATATAACCTTTTTATGATTTACGACCCACAGAAAAACTGGAGGATGGATTTTTAGCTCTGAATTGGTTGGATGTCAACAAGAAAAATATAGATAACATATGGAAGTAGTGGGGTGTTAATGCCACACCAAATGATGAAATTATTTTTGTTTAGAAAAGTTAAGTTTGTTCTTAAAGTTGTTAGTGGATGGTGGTTCTATGAGGCAGGGCTGATGAAAACCTATGAAATAGCTCATCTTTACGTCCGCACCCAGTGGCTTACAAGTTTGGGTAAATTGACTTAGTTCTCAATCAGTAAAGCCTCGTTGATTCTTTAGGATTGGGAATGGCCATTGTGAGCCTACATCACCCAGGTTGTTCAAGTGCCATATCTTGGTCACATCAAACATAGGAGTCACCCTGGTTCTGCAGGAAGAAGATGACAGAACAAGTCTCTTTTTCCCCACAAACATGATTGGTAAAAATGAAAAGAAAAAAATTGAACAGGAAAACAAATTACTCCCCACCCCTGCCATCAGCAAGGTAGCAAGAAAATCAAAGCAAACTCCTCAAATCAAAAGCATCTGCAAACTCTCCTCGTTATGCAAATGCCAACCCAATCTTTGGATGTTGGCCTGAAAAAAGATAATTTGTCATCTGGGAATCTGTACTGGTTTTACGATTTTCTTGTCGGTTGACACACACACCACACACACACACAAACGTATATATGCTTACACATGTACTATATCGTTTATGCATATTTGTACACACACATTTACATGTTAATGTTATTTCCGTCTCTTTTGTTTTCATTGGGCTGTAAAAGTGAATGGATGCTTAGGGAAGAGCTAAGCGCAGGCCAATCGGTCGACCCAGGGACAGGGCTGTCAAGACTGGACAGGTCTTCTCGCCTCACTCTTTGCAGTGTTGAATGAAGGGATTCACTCTGTTGTTTGAAAGCTACATTCAGCAAATTCACACCTCATGCTGGGTGACCAGACGGGCAGTCTTCATGACCCAGAGAGCAGGGCTGTGAGGCGGCCTCGGGGGCTGCCTCATGAAGGCCTGGATTGTGCTTCTCCCTCATTTCTTCAGCTTCAGACAGCGGCCCCTGAGAGCGCCACACTGGTGCCGGAGCGTAGCCTGTCTCAGGAGAGACGTGGCCTGCTTTAGGTGGCTTTATCATTGTTGTAAACAAAATACCGGAGAAGAACGACATAGAGGAGGGAAAGTTTGTTTGGGGCTCATGGTTTCAGAGGTTCAGTTCGTCGACGCCAACTCCACTGTAACTTTGGGCCCAAGGCAAGGCAGAGCATCCTGGCAGAAGTGGGTGAAGGAGGAAGGCAACTCAGGACATGGCAATCGGAGCAGACAGCGCTCTGCTCACCTTAGACAAAATATATACCAGTGACCTTCCTCCTCCAGCCGCACCCTGCCTGCCCACACTCTCCGCCCAGTTGATCCCTATCAGTGGGTTAATGAATGCGCTGAGTAGGTTAAGGCTCTCAGAAGTTAATCATTCCACTCTGAATATTCTTGCATTGCCTCACACATGGGCTTTTGGGAGACACCTCACATCCAAACCATAACCTTGCCCAAGAAGGTGGAGCAAAATAGTGTTTATGGAAAAAGGGCGCTGGTCAGAATTCCCTGTGGGGATGCTTCAAGCTCTGGGTCAGCATCTGCCTGCAGAGCATCTCAACTCCAGGGCTCCCATTAGCTGAGGTTCTGGAGGAAACCTCGGCAAACCTGGCTCTCATCTCCCCTTTCATAAGAGTAGGGGAGTAGCCTGGGGTTTGTCTTTCATTAGAAATCCCCAGGATGGAGGGGGAAGAGTGTGTTCTCTGTGAACAGGGTAGAGAGCCTGGGGCTTTGAGGTCTGCTGGCTTTTGAGGAGGGTGTTGAACTCAATTTGCTCACATGCTCAATCCTCCTCCTCTGCTCTGCTGTCTCGAGAACTGTTGCACACACAGTCTCCCTGGCACTCCTGGCGTGTGTGTGGTTTATTGTCTCCATGCAACACTTGCAGAAACTGAGCTTCAGAGGTCATGTCTTAAGCAAGCTCATGCAGAAGTGTGAGTGTTTGCACATGTTCTTTTGCAAGGTGAAATCCACCCCGTCTCCCTACGGTAGAGATGTTAGGAACAAGAGCTTAAGGAGGGGTCAGGCCCCAAGTTCCTTAATAAGATGCCTATACACAAGAATTAAAACCAAGAACCAACAAATGGGATGAATTCAAACTAAAAAGTTTTTTCTCAGCAAGAGAAATAATATGTGAAGTGGCCAAAGCAGGAGGTGAGATCGGCTGCAGGCAGAAGGAGTCAGGCACTTCGGGTCTGTTTTTCTGGTTCCACAGTGGGTGTTTGGGGGTGGCTTTGGGCACATTCCTAAGCCAGCTGCCTCGACTAGAAAAGGAGGAAGGTTGGCCTGATGTCTGCACAACTCAAGGCTGGTGTTCTAAGAGTGGCTCGATGCTGAGCCACTGTTGCCTGAGAGCTGCCCTGTCACCCAGGCTGTGTGTCCCAATTTTACAGATGTGGAAAATGAGACCCAGGACAAGGATCTGGTTGTCTTCAAATCCAGCCCTGGTCCCACTCCACCATACAAGAGGCGAACACATTAAACAAAGAGGGCCACTGTGCCAAGTTACAGCCTGGCATCTTGGGAGGGGTGCAGCTGGGGTCCCACTGCTAGCCATTAGCCTGGTACCAAGAAGTCTGTGCCAATGTCGGTAGGAGATGCAGGATGGAGACCGTCACTAGGGCCTGTAAGGTGTGGGTCTTCTTGGGCCAGGTGATCCTGCCTCTGGCTCTCTCCAGGACATGGTTGGCATAGATGGCCTTGCACCTGGTCACTTGGTAGGTGCTGGCCCTGTCTCAGATCTGCCCAAACCCAAGGCCCCAGGCATTGGCTTGAAGTCTGGCAAATTGTCTCAAATTAAGAATCTTACATTCTTTCTCTTTTTTTTTTCTCCCAGAGTTCTTTCATCTTGGCTTAGAGGGGAGTCTTTCAAGGTGAGAGCTCAAACTCCCGGCTGGTATGGTTTCTTTGGTTGAACTTTGAGGAATCCATCTCTATTGTTTTCCTGACCTTCAGCTATCCTCAGAGTCCCAGACCCAATTTCCAGGCTAGTCCTGACACACAAAGCTAACGCCCAGAAGGAACAATCGATAGGAGGAAAAAAAAAATTCTTGGTGCTTTAATTAAAAATCCATGTTTGGCTTGTGTTCAGGGGCATATTTTTGCATCTTAAAATATTTCTTTTCTCTTTGTAGTTGGGCTTTGCTTATAAACAGAGCTGGCGCGGAGTCACATTAATTTAATTTTATCTGTGATCCACATCAGCCTAGAATGCTATTAATTTGGATTTGACTGCCGGCAGAGAACAACATTCACTAATATCCACTTTTTAGGTAGGTAATCGTGTAGTAATTAGGATGCGTGTTGTACATAATCTTGATTTAAATAATCCTCGCTTATTTTTTTGTCTACATAGATAAAAAAGCTATTTTGTCAGTATTTTAGAAGTAGGAAATCATCTTGATTATTTTAATCAAAATCAGCATTTGTGAATTGTGGCATTCTTTTAGGAACAATTAATCTACAAGGCAGAGATTTGTCTTCGTGCCCTGCCTTGTAGATCCATCTCCAATGCACTAAGATAGAGCAGAGGAGCCAATCTCAGGGCTGCAGACACACACCCGGTGGCCTCCTCTCTGTCTCCATGGCCTGAGGCTCACTTTGCAGGCAGCTCTGGGTGGCCTCGAATCCCAGCCCAGGCACTCAGGATGGAGACTCAGGCAAATGCTTCCAAAGATTATGCCTCAGTTTCCTTATTTGCAAATGGAGAAATTGCTACCTGCATGGGGAGTGGAGGAGATGACCCACTCAGTTGCAGCGTGTGGGACTCACCTGGGATTATTCTTTATGATTTTGTCACCAAGGGGCAGCATGTCCAGGGGTTCAGAGAAGAGGTTGGCAGGCTTTTTCTGAAAAGAGCCAGAGGGTAAACTTTTAGACTCTGCAGGTCGTATGTTCTCCGAGGCAGCTGTTGGACTCCGCCACTGTCGTCAAAGCAGCCACAGACCAGGCAGGGATGAATGGGCAGGCGTTTGCCCGGCTCTGATCTGATGCAAGTTTGTGGACCCAGACACTCATCATCAGGAATCAGGTCTGGCCCTCAGTTATCATATGGGACCTTGGACAATGTCTGTAACTGCCGTAGTCCGGCTGGGCTAAATAACCGAGAGGTGACAAGCAATCTGAAGCTTGAAGCGGGAACTACTTTATTGCGAGTGAACTCAGCAGGAACTGAGCGAGAACTCAAAGTAGCGGTAGCAGGAGCCGCTTCTCTGCCGGACAGCAGAGGTACATATACCCAACTAATTACACACAGCTTGACTCAATTAACATCTAGATACAGCAGTCAGCCAATAAGGAATCCTCATCATCTCAATGGCTCGATGGCGTTGCTTCACAAACCACTCCTCCTGGCAAAGTGCCAGGCGCCATCTTGACTTGATTTGCGTCCCCAACATGTAACTTGTCATTTTCCCACGTAAACCAACAAGGCCAGAGTGGGAATGGGGTGAAGGAGTGGAGGAAATGCTCCCAGCACAGGGCAGGGCACGCGGCTCAGGAACGAGGCACCAGCTCTCTTGCCTTTACCTGCTTGATTTTTGTGCACAGAGGCTGGAGTCGGATTCTGTATGGCCAAGACCCTGTCATCGACCTCGCTTAGGAGTCTGAGGGTTGTCCCTCAGTTTGAGGGAGTCTGAGGTGTGTGATCCAGGTGAGTGGGATGGGCAGCAGTTAACCTAGTCAGCCTGGACAGGCGTCTCAGGGGGCCCTGGGGGTGGTTTCTATAAACTTTTCCCCAAAGAGTGTTTCTGGTTCTTTATCTGTTGTAAATTCGTCCTCAGGTTTCTCTTAATAGACTCTTCTGACAGATCCTGATTTCCTACGTGTGTCCTTCCGATTTCTAAAGTGAATCACTTAATAAGAGGTAGCGATGGCCAGGTATGCCATCCATCCAAGCCACTCGGGAGGCTGAGGCAGGAGGATCACAAGTTGAAGGCCAATCTCAGCAGCTTAGTGAGGCCCTAAGCAACTTAGTGAAACCTGTTTCAAAATAAAACATAAAAAGGACTGGAGATGGAACTCAGTGGGGGGTACCCCTGGGTTCAATCCCCAGTATCTAAATGAATAAATAAGTAAAAAAAAAAAAGTAGTGATGCTGGAAAGTAAAGAAATGTTTAAAACAAAACAAAACACTCCACAGCCCCAAACCTAAACCCTCAGTGATGGAAAGATGTCCCAGGGATACAGGAACAAGCTGGAAGAGCTCCTAGGGGCCACCACTGGAACAGTCTGAGCAATAAAATAAATCCAATATAGTTGGGGTGAAATGTAAAGTATGAAGTGTTCATGACCCACACGGACATAAAAATGACTGAATAAATAAATAGGGGAGAGATAAGTATCAGAAGGTGTTGGGGCCTCCCCAAGTGACTACCTTCCAGAGCCTGGTATGGGAAGGGTGGCCCTGGGACAACAGTGGAGAAGCCTGAAAAGCTCCGCTCGGCTGGCCAGGGGACCAACGTGAGCACCAACAACGAGGCCACGGTGACAGCAGGGGTCCTCGATGTGACTGGTGACAAAGGCCCTTTCCTTCATGTTCTGCCTCCCCTAACACATAGCCCCAGCCTCTATCTTGATAAAATCACCAGGCGAACCCAAACCCAGGGACATTCTGCAAAATACCTGACTAGCACTTGTGAAAATTGTCAAGCTTATCAAAAACAGGGAAAGTCTGAGAGACCGTCGAAGCCAAGAGTCGCCTAAGGAGACATGGAGACAAATAAACGGGGTACACTGGACAGGATCCTAGAACAGAAAAAGGGTGTCATGTAGCAACCAAAGAAATGGAGGTAACATATGGACTTTAGCTGGTAATAATGTTTCCAAACTATTGGCAGCCCCTGCCAGTGTCTGCTAGCACTAGCCAGGCGCTGGGTGGGGTTTACAGTGGGGCCACGTTGTGTCCCCTCACTTACTTGTGAGTGGGAGGTGAGGCTTGGAACCCACGACGTCCCACCCCATGTTCCTAACACTCTTGCAGACCAAGCCCTGCCCCACCTCGGACTTGAGATAAGGGAACACGATGATCTCGCCCAATGGCCCTTGAGTCCATTTTCTCTTCTTGCAAACAAAGCCCCAATTCTGTTTGGGCCAACAACTCGCCCTCCTGAAGAAATTCTACACGTGGAGGCAGAGTGCCACATGAGCGTTAGTTCTGTTTTCTCCTCTGTCCTTCTCAGAAGGCCACCCATATCCCATATTGAGGTCATAGCCTCTCAGCGCCTTCGTGACTCCTTTTGCCAATGTCTCCGTCAAGTCCCTGAACCAGCAGCCTTTCACCAGCTCCTCTAGGTGTGGAGCCTGAACCTGGGAGGTCTTCTCAAGGTGGGCTCCCTCTTCTCCTGGCCCAGCGGTTCTTTGCTCCTGGGTTCCAACATGGGTGGACCAGGACTGACATTCTCTAGCCCTGTGCTGCTGTTCCTTCAGCCTCTGCTGGTCTCTGAAGAGCAGGGTTAGTTCCAGTGGAGTCTCACTGGTGCCCAGGGTTTCCGTCCTCTGATCCAGACCCATGCCTCAGGTGATGGTGGTAGGGGGCAGATGGGAACCCACTTAAGAGATGGAGAAGGAACATGGGAGTATCGATTCCAGGAGAGCCCAGGACCTAGACACCAAAAGAGTAGAGAGTTTCAAGAGGGATATGATCGACCTTGGCAAGTACGGTCCAGAGGCTCTTCAGATAAGCTCTGAGAAAGCCTGTTGGATTTGCAGGCTCCAGTCGTCCTCCCTGGGTGCAGATTCTGGATTGTGAATTCCCCACCCACTCAGATCTATTTACAATGGACACCCACGGTGTTCTGCCACAGAGGTGAGAAGTCCGGCCACCAGCGTGTGTGCTGGCGGCTGTGCCGGTGCAGCCTGGGAAGGGAAGGCCGAGGGCAAGGTCACACACCAGGGTAGCAACATGGAGACACGAAGGACAGGCTTCCTTGAGCCCCAGAATGTTCTGGGCGTTTAGCACCCGTGCTCTCAGCCCTGCAACCACCACCACGAGCAGGGTCCGCAGGACCTTGGCCCCGGCTCTTCCCCACTCCTCCATGGGAGGAGGAACTGAATTTGGGTATCAGTGAGGTGAAAAATGACTCGCCCAAGACTCTCTTGAAAGTGCCGCCTCCCACCTCCACGTGGACGCGTGCCTCTGTGCCAGCGCGTCCTTCTGCCTGCGAGACTCTGCCGCAGCTGCTCTGGGGAACATTCCTGGGATGGGAAGGGACCAGCCTGGGCTAAGGGGCATGATCTTCATCCCTGGTCACATGGTCTGGATTTCTCCCCCTGGGGGAGGGGAGCGGACCTGGGCCCCCGGAAGACAAGACTGATTTACCTCTAACATTTCCAGTGGCCAGAGGAACTGAGAGGAAGTGGGCAGGACTTGCTCAGAATGAGCTCCGGGCCCAGCCAGCTCAGGGAGACGGGAGGAAGCTGGCCTGAGCTCACAGATTTTACCTGGGGATTTTTTTTGGTTTATGCTCAGGGGATTATACCCATTTTACAGGTGAGGAAAATAGGGTTCAAATAACTTGGTCACATACCTAGTAGCTTCAAATTCAGGTCTGTTTGTTTCCCATAGTCTAGCTCTTGACACTGTAATATAGCCTTTTAGAAAGCTGAGACCAAAGGAGCCTGATTTAAAAATATCTGCAAGGCTCTGCCTGGGTCAGACTTTGTAGGAATCACTATTATAAATTACTGTTAAGAGTTAAGATTTTTCATTTGACTTTTAATTTTTAAATTTTAACTAAAACAAACAAAAACTATCATGCCAAAGGTGAGAAGATTTCCTGCAGAGTATAGATTCTCCAAGTTCTCATCTCAGGAAGAGCCGACTGGGAGAGGTCACCTATCCCGTCGGGACTCACCTTCTCCATGGGGTATTTAAGCTGCAGGGGCCCTCAGGATCCTGGGAGTCATCTTGTCTTGCAGGTCCCAACATTTCAGCAAGGGCTACCACTTGAACATCAGCTTCTTCTCTGGGGACAGCTGTACTTTGTTCAATTTCTGGACTTAAAAAGTGCTCAGTCTCAGCTGGCTGGAATTATACAAGGGTCACTATCTACTGGGAACTCCTAGAGTCCAGTTCCGATAGGAGCCCAGAGGTGGGATGGTTCAGGGGCATGGGAAGCCATTCCTAAAGTCACTCAGGGAATGGAGTGGGCAGAGCTGACTCTTGGGACCAGACTCCTGACCCCGAGGATTGTGGGCTTTTTGCAGTTCCCCACAGACACCATCAGGTGAGACAACAAGGAAGAAGCTTCTGCTCTGAGGTCCTGCAGAACGGGAACTCATCCTAAATTGCAGTGTGACTTTTGTTTCCTACATCGTCTTGGTTGAATCTCCCTTGTGAAGTTGGCAGAGTCGAGAGCATTAGAGTCCTCTGATTGTTGTTGCTTGAAAAACTTGAACCCAGTTAGGAGGTTTCTAGACTTTCCTTTCCCATGGTTAAGCCCAGCTTTCTTGTCTGGCAGGGACAGGACTAGAGACTGGAGCATCTAGGAGAAGGCAAAGGTGTGGGTGCCCAGAAACACTGAGTGTTCAGTTTGGAGACCACGTGGAGGAGCTGGACACAACCATCCTCTCCAAGTATGTGAAGGGAGGCTGCCAGGAAGGAGCCTTGGTTTGTTTCTTAATGACCTTGGAAGGGCTGAACAATGACCTTGGAAGGGCTGAACTATGACCAACTGGTAGACCAGATGAGGCTTGTGCTGCCTCCCAAGTAAGTTGGAGAATCTATGAGTTGCTGTGCACCAGTCTCTTCTTAGCCTATAATTACTCTGATCTCCTTCTTCAGACTCTCCTGCCCCACAGGGACCAAAATGGATCCTCACTCTCTAATGTCTGATATAAAATAAAATAAAATAACCAGAGGTACTATTATCACTGGCACAGGAGCGACGAGACAGCACGATTCAGCTCCTTCATTTTCCTAATAATGAATAAAATCACACCAGCAATTTGCCCTTGAATGCATTTGTCAATCAAAGACCCAACACTTAGAGAGATCCCCCCCAGAGCATCCTCCAGGTACTGTCGTAAGCGAGAGGGAACACGCTTCTTGGCATTGTTAGAACTGCAGCAAATAGGCTGAGAGCTTGTTTAATTTTTTAAAAGAGGGTTCTCCAGCTTTTGGCTGGTCTAATGAAAACTGGTCTGTGTCGACTTTGGCTGAGTCCTTCACACAATGACAGTGCCCCTGTTCTATAATTTCTGCTAATTGCCACTTGAACAAAAGCCACATTGTGTAGCTTCTCGGCTGCTCTACAGTTTCAGAGTGGAGCTAGCCAGAATGTCTAAAGCGCTGTCGTTGTGAAACCTTCTACCTCAGCACAGGCTGCATCAGTCTACACTGCAGAGGCTGGACTGGTATTTTCAAACTGGGTCTGAGTGTGTTTTATAAAAGAAGAATTTAAGCAGAAACTGAGCTGGCAACTCAAATATTTGCATGCAGATGGCATTACCTCTTAACGGATTTGTAGGGTAAAAATAAATGTGACTTAATAAACAAAGTCTTCAAGAATTTCTACTTCCCCCAGTTGCCCAAATGCTTTGAAATGACCTGATTTACTTTAATGGACTTAAGAAATGACACCGGGGTTTGGAGTGTTCAGGGATGATTCTGATAAAATAGTGAAGTTAGAGGTTCTGCCCTGAATCTCCTGTACACGAATTCCTTGATGTTTCAGGGATGTCATCTATGCCCCCTGTCTGTTCCTTGTCTGACCCCTAAGTGGGGATCAGACAATCATGCACGCCTAGAGATAGCTTCATGCCAGGGGTTTCTGAAACACAGAGACAGGGTTAAAAGTGGACCTTGAGGTCATTTCCATTCAGTTGCTCAAACTTCCATTTTGAAAACTTTATTTTAGCATCCTCAGACTAGATCAGCATTTGGTCACTTTTGAAGATCTGGATTGTGGAGACAATTCTGCATTTTAGGCATTTCACAGACATGACGGAGTCGGGACATAAACTGGTCCAAGCCCTCCATCACCCTGGAGCACACTTGAAGAATCCTGGCCTGAGTAAAGATAGCTGGTCCAAGACAGAGGATCTTGGGGTGACCCACCTGGGTGGGCTTTGAAGTATTTGCATTTCACAGATGCAAACTGGAAAAAAGAGAAAGAAAAAGAAATAGAAAAGAAAATAGAAATAGAAAAGAAAAATTAGAGGTTTTCAGATAGGGTTGCCCACATTTAATTTGTTGGGTAAAGACAAAAATAAGATCATCTACAATCACCAAGATTCCATAAAAGGAAAGACATTTTTATATCCAAAGAATAGAAAGGTTTTATCCTTGGCATAAAGGAGAAGTCTCTAATTGAGCAAATTTTGTTTTGTGAAAAATGGGTTGAATTGCTCTGTTTTAAAAAATCCACCAAAATTTCATCCAGCATTTGACCTGATATTTGGAAACCATGGCTGCATTTTTGAAAAGGGGGCAGTGGGTAGGTGTGAGATGGAACTGGGCAGGGCACAGAATGAGAGGTTAGCCAAAGGGGACTCACATCCCTGGTACAACCTCCTGACCCTAAGCCCCTTTCTTCCCAGCTGCTGGGAACCTCCCTGAGCCCAGAGAGTAAAGGAAATTTACTACTTCCAAGGTGAATTTGAGGCAGCTGTGGTTGTTACACAGTTCCTATGTGATGAGTCCAACACCCACCTTTGTCCCCAGGTCTACCCTCCAGGGCCACAGGACACACGTTTAATTCCTTCCCTCATGATAACCTTATACAGTGAAGCCAGCCAGCCTGACTCTCCTTCCCCATCTCTTGCCCTTCACAGGGGCCACATTTCTAGTCTCTTAGTAATTTCAATGCAACTTAGTATCCTCACTGTTGTGCCCTGGAATCCAGTCTAAGCATCCCAAGAGGAGTAATTGAGCTTCACACCTTGCAGAGACCTGACTGTCTTAGAGGAGAGGGCAATTACTGCCTCTGTTGTGCTGGATGTTGTTTTTTATCTTGTTTTTCAGTAAAAGTAGTTTGATATTAAACAGTATTTTTTTTAACTCAAATCAAAGTTGTAACTAAGACCCAGCAAGGTTTTTTTCATGTATTGAAGAGCAGTTGGTTGTCTCATTCTATAAATGTGCCAATTTTGTCTCCCCTACCATTTCTGCTCATTACCCCACTATTCAAACCTCTCTTCCATGAGGTCAGCTACCCTAATAGAAAACCCAAGATATTGCAAACAATAAAACTAATTTATAGTTCCATAACTATAGTTTTGTTAATCTAGATGCAAAAATCTCTAACAAAATATCAGTAATTTGGGTCTCTCAAAAAAAAAAAAAAGTTCAATAGATCACGATTAAGTAGGGTTCATCCCAGGAATATAAGGTTAGTTTAGCCTTAAAAACCAATCAATGTGAAATGACCATTTTGACAGGAAAAAGTAGAAAGCCATATATCCTCTCACTGGATGCACAAAAAATATTTGAAAAAAATTCAACACCCATGTATGATTTAAAAATAATAAACATAGCTTACAGCTAACCAGGAATAGAAGGAAGCTTCCTTGATTCAATTAAAGGCATCCTTGAAAAACCTACATTTAACATCATTCATAGTAATGAAAGACTGGACATTTTTCTTATAGGATCAAGAACAAAGCAAGGATGTTTGCTCTCACTATCCCTATTCAACATTGTGATGGAGTTTTTAGCTAGTACAAGACAATAAGAAGAAAAAGCACCAAAGCGTAAAGGATCAAGTGAAACCATCTTTATTGGCAGATAACATGATTGCATATACAGAAATCCTAAGGAATTGACAAAAAGGGCCATTAGAATTAAAAGCAAGTTTGCAAGAAACAAGGCCAATATTAAAAAATAAATTGTATTTCTAGACACTAGCAATGAACAATGGTAAACCAAACTAAAAATATATTTAAAATGGCATAAAAAGCACTAAAATACTTAGGAAAAAATTAATAAATATGTATAGGACCTATTTACTGAAAACTTTAGAACAATCCTAAGAAATTAATCTTAAGTAAATGGAGAGGTATACCATGTTCATGGATTGAAAAGCTGAATATTGTTAAAATGTCAATTCTCTCCCAAATAGGTCAACTGGTTTAGTGGAATCACAATTGAAATCTCGCAGGCTTTGGTATAAATCAATAAATCAAAACAAATAATAATGGTAATAGTGTCCCCCCCAAAGTTGGAGAACTTACCTTATCTAATTTTCAGACTTCCAGGTTGGCAATGAACAAAGGAGTGCAACATCAGGATGATTATTGACATATATCAAAGGCACTGAATAGAGTCCAGATATATACCCACATGCATGTGGGCAATTGTTACTTGACAAAGATACAACAATGATAACTCAGTGAGATAAGCATAGTGTTTTTAACAAATGGTGTTGGAACAAATTGAAACCATGTGGAAAAAATGAACTTTAACTTACACATTTTACCACACACAAATAATCACTCAAAATGGATCACAGACATAAATTTAACAGTTAAAACTACAAACTTTTAGAATAGGAGAAAATACTTATGATTTGAGGGTAAGCAAAATTTCTTTGATCAAGCAACACATAAAATCCAAGTCCAGAAGCACAATCACCATATATTGCTATTATATTTTTACATTTATTATGGTCTTACAGATAAAGGTCTTATACTCAGAATTACAAAGAGCTCTTACAACTCAATAATAAGACACTTTTTTCCCCCTCAAAACATTTGAAAAGACATTTGACAAAAGATGATACATAAATGGCTAATAGGTATATGAGAAGTTCAACATCAATAGTAACAAGGAAAATGCAAATTAAAATTACAACGGACACTCTTCATGCACTAGAGTAGCTAAAACTAGAAAGGCTGGGACTGGAGGCCTGGCTCAGGGGCAGAGTGCTTACCTGATATCACCCAGCACCTGCCCCACCCCCCACCCCCTGCAAAAGGTGACAATACGAAGTATTGATGGGATCAAAAACCTGTACAACTACTTTATAAAATGTCTTGGCATTTTTTCAGTAGTTAAACATACATTTTCTACATGACCCTAAATTCCACTCCTAGATTTTTATTCAAAGGAACTGAGAAGCTATGCCCACAAGAGACTTGTAGACAAATATGCATAGAAATGCTGTCCATCAAAGGCGAGGAGATGCACACCCTGTGTTAGGCTGTCAGCACAGAAGGGCATGGATGAGTGGCACGTGACATGGGTGGTGCTGAACAGAAGCAGCCAGATATGAAGGAGCACGTGATGCAGGGTTCCTCCTGTGGGAAAGTCGGGAGTAGGCCAAATTAATCCAGTGACAGACACAGATCAGATGTTTCTGGGGGCAGTTGTTGGGTGGGAATTAACTGAAGAGTGACTTGAGGAAACTTTTTATTTTTTATTTTTTATTTTGGTATTTGTAGATGGACAGAATGTCTTTATTTTATCTGTTTATTTTTATGTGGTTCTAAGGATTGAACCCAGTGCCTCACACATGCTAAGCAAGCGCACTACCACTGAGCCCCAACCCCAGGCACCCCCCCAGGGAAACTTTTTGAGGTACTGAAAATGTCCCATATTTGATTTTGATGATGGTCGTATGGGTGTATACATTCATGAAAATCCCCTCAGTCATACACTTAATGGGGTGCATTTACTATATGCAATTCATAACCTGATAAAGATACGTAAAGCAAAGCAGAACAAAACCCAAATCATCTTGTTTCTCAATATCTTGTCCCATCCGAGCTCTCCTTCTAGGAGAGAGTGGCAAGTAGAAAACTCAGTCCACCTCTTAACATGGGGCCACAGTCCACAAGGTTTCAGGCGTGTTCTCTGGCTGTGCTGCGGGTGTTAGGGTGTCAGGGTGAGCACACAGCCTCAGTGGGCCTGGGTCCCTTTTTATACCAGTAGTCTCTGCCTCGTGTTAATGGGCTGTTTCTGATTTGGCTGCCCAGTTGCCCAGCCCTTAGGGAGGAGGGCGTTGAGAAATCAGATCCTCAAGAGACTGGGGATGAGCTTGATGAGCTTGCGGCTGTAGCTGGGCTCCTGGGCCCTCAGGCAGGTGCAGGAGTGGCTGCCCCTCTCTCACGGCTGAGGTCACTGAGTGCCCGCCACGTGCTGGGCGTACATGAGCCGAGTGCAATCCACATCCTCCGAGGTAAGCTCCCCACATGCTAGGTGAGGAATTTTGAACTTAAAAAGGCTAAATAGGTACCCCCAAATGGTCACACATTCCTCAGTGTCAACTCTGATGCAGAGGCTCCCTGGGACCAGGGAGGGAGGGGGAGGGGTCATGTGGGCACAGGATCAAAGAGTTGGGCACAGTCATGGTGCAAGAATTCAAAGCCCATTTAGTTCTGCTGCTAAAGCGAAAATAGGGAATTTCAGGATATTTCTTTCTTCTTTCTCTTTCCTCCCTCTCTCCCTCCTTCTCCCCTTCTTCCTCTTCTTTTTCCTCCCCTCCTTCTCTTTCCCTCCTCCTCTTCCCCCTCTTCTTTTCCTTCCTCCTCCTCCTCCTCCTTCTTCCTCCTCGTCCCCCCCCATTGTCCTTTGATTTATTTTGTTTGTCTTCCAGTATTTTTTTGCCCCTTCCTAGTTGGGCCCCCACCTTGATTGCCCTCCCAGGGAACGCCCATCCCACATGCCCGCCCAGTGAATGCCCTGAGTGCCTCTGGCCTCAGCAGGTCTGGGACTTGCTGGGAGCCTTGCCCTTGCCTTGCTAAGTCTTGTGTGTCCCCTCCTCATGGGACAACAGCTCCCTGGGGTGGAAATCCTGCCTTCTGGATGAAGAATGGAAAGGCGACTCTAGCTCAGGGCTGGGGACCACAGCCTGTGCCTCTCAGATGCCTGGGCTCGCTGGACAGAGGGACACACTGCAAATGAGCCAGCCTCGTGGCCTGCCAGGGTCTCCTAAAGAGTGGATTTGAGGAGGTTTCCAAGTCTGGGCCACCTGGTGAAAGTGACAACTTTTCCTTCAAATTTTCTGAGCACGAGGACAAAGGTTTTGCGGTGTGCTGAGGTGTCCCTAAGGCCTAACGTTTGTTAACATCATTTTGTTTGTTTTTGTTTTAAACAAAGGGAGCAAGGCTGAGGTCAGAGCCCTCCTCAGGTAGCCACCACCTGGCATGCCCTGGCATTATCATGTCACCCAAATGGCTACCTGTGGGTCAGAAGGCCACATCTCAAAAATCATAAAAATTCTAAGAAATTTATGAAAATAGTGTCACTATATTAGAAAAATTCACAAACCTAGAAACATAGAAAAAGGAATATGATCATCCGTTTTACCACCCATGGTAATATTTTGATGCCTTTTCTTTCTTTTAAATATGAAAATTGAGATAATATTCTTTGTGTTCTTCCATTTCCCCCCACTAACATATCTATTTATTTGTTTCCACAAGTGTTTTGTAAACATAGTATTTCTTTTTTGATTATAAAAATAAAATGTAGAGAGCTCAAATAAGAACACAAGAATAAAAGAAGTAAGAATAATACAAATTCCTAGAGAAAGTTAGTGTTAGCATTTTAATGAATTTCTTTTTATTCCTTTTATACATGTGTGTGTGCTTGTCATACATTTAATTTTTTTAAAAAAAATTGAATCACACAGTCTTACAGTGATGGTTCTCATGGTTACCTAGCCTTTTATTCTGCTGAATTTTTCAGGGGTATGTACCAGATATTATTGAACCATTCTTGATTGTGCCTTTGGGTTATGCCATGTTTTGTGTGTCTATGTTGCTATAAACAATTTTGTAAACAAAACATTTTTAAAATTTCAGATTACTTAGAACCCTAAAGAATTGTTCATCCAAAGGATGAGCATTTGTAAGACTCTTGTATGTATTGCTGCTATTTTCTAAAAGGGGTGTAAAATTTATATTCCCATGGGAAAAATATGAGCATTTATCACTCCCTCTTCAGTAGTCGGTGCCGGTATTTATGAGATTTTTACTCATCTGATAGGAAAACTCTCCAGTGTTTCAGTTTGCACTTCTGATCACCGTGTGGCTGACCCTTGGTATCCATTAGTGATACAAAGATCCCGATGTTGGCACAAGTCCTCTTTTCTTATTAATGCTGGAACTTAGGCCCTTGGGGGCTGTTCATGCCAGGGGCTTGGCGTGTAGCTTAGCTGCTGTGTTAGAAAAGCGAGCCTAGGAAGGTCCTGCCACCCCACCGAGCTGCCAAAGGCATGTCCCCAGCATGTGGCTGTGACCTTCACGATGACCTGCTCACTTGAAACTTTCAGAAGCCAGAAGATCCCAACCACAATTGTTTGTTGTCTAAGAAAGAGATTAAAAGTGAGAACAAGAGGTAAGTGAACAAGAGAGGAGATATTCAGACTGACAAAGGTCTACTAACAAAACCCCAAATCCTCTATAGCAGGAAAAAGACCCCAACGCCAGGATATGTCAGGACTGGCACAGGTTCACCACAAGCCCCACATACTCCAGGAGATGGGGGGGTGGGGTGGGGGGGGTACTGGAAGGAATGTGGACAGCCCCTTGTCCAGCTGGATAAACCTGTTTCCACAGGCCTCGGCCTGCTCTCTGCCTCTGGAGGTGGGCTTGTGACCTCTCCTCACAGGACTTTGGATGATTAAGTCAAACCATGGTCATAAATGGATAAAACCAAGGCTGGCACATGTAGGCATTCGATAAACAAGAGCTTTAAAAAAGGCCAGATCCACGATTTGTGGTATTAACCATAACAGTGATGAATGGGAGGAAGGATAAATTTTGAAGTGTGTTCTGAATTACTGGATAAAAATGGGTCAATTGTGCCTTTGGTAGTTTCAGAATAGATATCTTTATTGTATTTCAATACTTGACCAAATTGGTGAGATGCTGGTATTAGAATTTCATGTTTGCCAGAGCATCTAATTTCCCCATCACTGATGGAAGTAGGCGTTTCAATATTTACTGCACATCTGCTGAACTTTTCCGGAGATGGTTCATCACTCCCAAGAGCAACAGCTCTTAGTTTACTTGAAACCCAAGAATAGATTATTTTCCTAAAATATTGGCTTTTTAAAGTAGACCAAAGTAGTCCCGCTAGGTTGCTTTCATTAGTGGTCCGGTTTCATCAGTGGGAGACTGGTGTCCTCAGCTTGCCTGGTCCTCCTCCCTGGCACAGGAGCACTCGCTTCGGGAACTCCGGGAAGTCAGGATCATGAAAGGGCTTATTAGCAATGCCCTCCCCGCCCCGACAGAGCAAAAGGCTTGTATAGGCTCAGGAGATGTGCTGAGGGGCACCATCCTAGCGTTGTTCAGATCCAACTGTGGCAGATGGCAGCTGTGGCCTCCAAAGAGCCCCCTTCCCTGATGGATCTCTACTGTTCCTTCCAGAATGGACACAGGAGGGAATGACTGAGGGCTGACCACCTGAATGTGTGGGAGGCTGGAAGGAAGAAGAGGCTGGGGTCCAGAGGGCGGGGAGGGGGCTGTAGTTTCCAGTGTGCAGGGGAGGGTGGGGGAGAGGCAGAGTAGCCTCTGTCTCCTGGGTGCTGGAGGGTCTGGCTGGAACCGAAAGGCACGGGCAGCTTTGGTCACTTGTGCACTCCTCTCCATGCACGTGTGGCCAGCATTGGTGGAGCATTAATGGCGAACAGCACCACCAGAAGGAAGTGGCACCAGGGTTTGGGGCTGGCAGACATTTTGCACTCATTCAGTTGATAGTGTTCAGGGACCTGTCAGTAGCGAGCCCTGAGCTGCACTGGAGACACAGGCAGCCAGACCTGGTGAGGGTACAGGCAGAGACACAAGGATCAAGGCCAGTGGAACGAAGGACAAAGGAGTCCTCAGAGGGGACGGTTGCCTTCTCTGGGGGCCAGGAGTGCTGAGTAGAGGTCAGGCGGAGGTCGGTGGGTCTTTAGGGGTGTACTAAATTTTCCCTGGCAGGCGGGGCAGGACGGGGAGCTCACTTCACACTTTGATTTTGCAGATTAAGGGAGGGCGAGATCTAGCAAATCCTCGGGTGGGGATGGGAGAGGTTGTTTTCAGAGTTGTGTGACCTTGAGCAAATTACCTAACCCTTCGGGGCTTCAGATTTCTCACTTGTAAAATGGGCAAATAACACTCCTTACCTCGTGGGGTGGTTTCAAAGACTCTATGGAAAGGGAAGTGCATGGCACACGGTAGTAATTACACTGGTGTTTATGTAATATAATAAATACACTAGGTGGTCAATGAAATCGTTATTCCCTGGTTCTGCTGCAACCCAGGCAAGTCTTGTCACTTCACTGGGTCTGATTCCTCCTCTGTGTTACATGCACTTGGATCAAAATGACTTCTGAGCTTCCTTTGGGCATGCTGCTGTGTGGCACTGACTGCCTTTTCAGGTGGACGGGTTTCTTGCCGAATCCTCCCTGAGCCTCTGTGTGCCCAGAGCAGTGCCTTGCAGGCCCACGAAGATGACTTGAGTAATTATTGCAAATTCGAGGCTCACTCAGACCCTATGCTATTATTCATGTGGCATATGTGAAACTTCAGCTTCTAAAGCAGCTTTTACATGGCTGCAGAGGACATGAGGTTCTGAACTTGAAAAGTCTAATATCCATTTCTATTTTCAGAGCAGAGGCAGGTGGAACGCTTGTTTCTGGCACCAGAGCTACATGTGGGAGGAAAGGAGGGCAGAGGCGCTGTGCTCCTGAACCAGGGTTGGTCCTGTCTGAGGATCCACGCAGCAGAGCTTTGGGAAGCAGCTGGCACCCTACTGGCTCAGTGCAAGGGATGTGACCTCTGCTCCCAGGCTTTTCGATCCAGTCCACTTACCTGCCTTTTTGGTTCAATGTGAAGCCATTTCAGCCTGTAAAGGACTATCCCAAGGCACATGGACATTGCCAATCCAAGTTTCTGTGTTCTTGGCCATTCATCTTTGATAAGAGACACTCTGTCACCAAATGCCTTCACAAGAAGCAATCTTGGTAAATGAATTATGCTCTAATAAAAATAATTGATGGGAAATAATACCCGAATTAGGAGATCTGAGGAAGAGTTTGAGAGGAAGAATAAAGTTCTAATGATTGCTATTGTTCCGGCCTCACCGTTTCCAGGTCCTCCACCAGGTGACACAGAGCACGAGTGGCCTTTTATTTGAATGTTCCGAGTCGCCGACATGCCTCTGTTTGTAGGTGGATGGAAAATGTATTCTGTTAACACATGTTCTTGGACGTTATTAAAATTGATACCACTTTTCCCCTAATAAGAGCAGAAAATGGCCACAAATTTGAATCTGTTCTCATGAAGAAGATAGTATCAAGAATTGGAAATGAAACAAATGCAATTTTTCCCCCTTAGTAGAGCATTCACATTTTGATCTTGGGAACTTGTTAAGGTCCTATTCTTCCTTCCCTCCTTCCAGCTACTGCTTTTACTGTGCAGTGCAATGATACAATTTTTCTCTCTTGCAAAAAGAGCCATTGCCCTGACATCTGTGTTGTCTGTGGGGCCCCGGGGCATCCTCCAAGTCCCTGAATAGGCCGAGTTGAACAACTCTGCAGTGGGTGAGGAAAATATTCTGCCATTCACAGGATGCAATTTTGCATTAAATGGCTACTGAATAATCCTGTATAGAAGCGAGAAGAGGATGCATTTCTACCTGCTGGCTGCCAGGTCTGCGAAGTGCAGTGTCTGGCTCACCTGGGTTTTGCGGTTAGGCCGATACTGTGCCATCGCCTTTAAGTAAAAGGGGGAGGGGAGGAGAAACCCACCAAAATCCCTAACACCTTTTTCGACATCCCTAATGTCCCATTTGTGCCAACCAGAACCTGACGCCGGTGATCTGCTCAACAGCCGGGTGATGACATGCTTTTTGGGTACGATATATACACTAGGCCATTAGTCTGCAAGCAGCAGTTGTCAGCTTTGTTCCCATTTAGAGTAATTTTCTCACTAATATAGCATATTCTTCAGGGGTAAAATGCATTTTCCAGCCAGATATTCCCCCTAATAGTGAAGTTGGTTTAATGATCGGATTTCAGCCAAGGAAGGACAGCCTGCGATTGCCGCTGGGACTATATTGAAGCCACCAAAATGAAAAGACTTATTTTAAAACACATTCACATGAACAGGCAAAAACCTCTCCTTTCTAGATTAATGAAGCTCATTTGAGGGGAAACTTAGGCACGAATTTAAGAGCTAAGTAAGGCACTTAGAACCTTCGGGTGCAAAGCTGCATGTGGGTCTATGTTTTTGAACTCTGATGATGGATGGTGGGGTTTTAATAGGGGAAATGATGACCAGTGAGCTACAGAGGCAGGCGTCTTCAGCCGCCCCTCCCCGAAATGACAACATGATTTCCCCCCTCCGTGTCTGGGCCTGGAATATTCAAATCAATTAAACAATTAATTCCCTCCCAGCAAACTTGCATGTCAAGCTTCAGCCCTTGGCCGATTCATTTCGTTGAGTTATAACCCCCTGAAAAGCAGCGGCTCCTAATGGAAAAGCAGGCGGGGTCTTAAGTACAGGGGTGGGGGTGCTGCTCTAATTAACTCTGCTTTGAATCCCCCCATTAATATTTTAAAGATTTTTAATTAAAATGATTACACGAGTTTATGAAAAATTCTCAGGCACCTACAGTATTTCTACAGGGCCCCAACCTCAGAGAGTCCCCTTGCAGGCTGTCACTGGGGTGTGGAGTCTGCCCTGGTGACTGCTCTGGAGGAGCCCTGAGCCGGTTCCTCTCCTCAACTTTGTAAATTGGGTGTCAGGAGCCGCAGGTCCACAGCCGCCTTCTCGTCAGAACGGTTCTTTTCTTTTTTGTTTCTCTCTGTTCCTGCCCTTTCTTCTGGGACGAGATGATACTGCAGGGACGAAGGCCTCTCCCTATAGTGCAGTCAGAGGGCAGCAAGTTTACCAGGAAAGGGCCGGACACGACATATTCTTTCCTTCCTGGCCTAGGTGCCCACTGTTTCCACTGTCAGCCCTGAAGAAAGCAGCCCGGGCCACAGGCAAATGAGCGAGCACCGTGGTGTTCCAATAAATCTTTATTTATGGACACGGTGATTTGACTCTGATGCAACGTTTACAGGTTACAAAATTTTCTACTTTTTGGATATTTTCCTCCCAACCATTTACAAAAACAAAATCGATTCTTGGTTCACCCGCCATTACCAACACACAGCAGGCTGGGTTTGGCCCCCGGGGCCACATTTGCTGACCCCAGTTGTAGAGACTGATTAAGAACAGGCTCTTCTTCTGGAGTCAGACTTTGGATTCCCGTTCCAGCTCTTGCGACCGCATAGCTGAGTGACGCCAGACAAGTGATTGGCCCTCTCTGTGCCTCAGTGGCTCATGTACAAAATGGAGTTGATGATGATGGTACTCGCATCATCATCCAGGGTGGTGATTTACAAAAAGCACATTTACAGGGCTGGGATAGAGCTCAGATGGTGGGGTGCTTCCCTCGAATGCGAAAGGCCCTGGGTTTAATCCCCAGAACCACAAAACAAAACAAAACAAAACAAAACACAACACAACAAAAGGTTTGCAACATAAAGTAACAAGGTTAGTATTCACTGAGGGGACATCACATCTTGGCTCTGGCAGTAACTTGCTGTGTGACGGGGCGGGTGGGGGGGGCGGTAAAGGACTTGACTTTTTTAGATCTCAGATCCTCACTCATTAAACAATAAAACAATTCTAAACCCCAAGCCAAAAAAACCAAGATCGGTTTAGAACATACAAGGGCCACATCTGTCCCCAGTGACCTGATCGCCCCAGGGTAAGTGTCACATTTATTGGCATTGGATGGTGTGTTCCAATTCTGCAATTGTCGATTGAGTGTGCCCCGAGCACAGGATGCTGGGAAGTGATCTGATATCTCCAAGAAGGAAGGAAAGAAAAAAAAAGAAAGAAAGAAGGGAAGGAAGGAAGGAAGGAAGGAAGGAAGGAAGGAAGGAAGGAAGGAAGGAAGGAAGGAAGGAAGGAAGGGAAAGAGAAAGAAAAGAAGAAAGAAAGGGGCCCTTTCTGTTTTGGGGACTGCCCCCTTGTTGGGTCTGACCAGCATTGCAGGTGCCTGGTGGCCCATTTCCTGTTGTACCAGCCCTGGACAGGAGGGCGTATTAGCCTCCTGTTCAGATCAACCAGAAAAATCACTGGGTAATTCGAGCCACGGCATACTTATGCCAAGCCCCAAACTCCAGTTGTTCTCTACATGCTTTTCGTGGGATGTACACATCATCCATACTATTGCCTACTTAATATTTTCAAAGAAATCTTGCTGTTTTTACTTAGATTTCTTTTTAAAGATTTTCTTTAAATCAAATCACTTCGTACTACCTATCTGGTGAGCTATTTATATTTTTATTGATAAACATTACGATGAAATAAAAATGAGTTCATGATGTGGGCCATTGGAAACCAGCTGAAGGATGATGAGCCGTGAATGTCCGCTCTGCAGAGAACATGGCACTGGGTTCTCTGTCCCGCTAACTGTGGCAGATGCCTGGCGTCAGGCGGGTCCTTCAGGTGGCCTGGCCCTCCATTTCCAATCCTGTCTCTGTGCTCCTCCCTTTGCTCCCCTGCTTGCTTCAAAGTCAGCTTCTGCAGCTGCCCAGTAGCCTGGCTGCATGCCGACTCCAGAGACGGCCTGACCGTCCTTCCTGCCACCACCTCCTCCAGGAGCACTCTCGACTTCTGAGAGTCGCTGGCTCAGGAGCTCCGCGCCATTGGGACCTGCCAGGGGTTGTGGCCTCACTTGCATCATCTGGACGTGCTCAGAGCCTCTGCATGCCTAATCTGCAAAATGGGGGTGAAAATAAAACCCCACAGGAATAGCATGACAACGCACAGCAGAAGGCCTTGAAAGTGTCCCCTACGTAAGAGGAGGTGTGACAGTCAGGAGCAGCTCTGGAGACAGATCTGGGCCCACCTGCCCCTCTACCACCTCCCGCCTACCTACCTCGGCAAGCAGTGATGCTGACTGCGGACTTTCAACGGGACTATGGATCTCGGCTGCCTTCTCCGTCTGCTCTCTTCCCCCATGATATCTCTTTGTCTAGGCATGGCTCCCCCTTTGGACAATCCACAAACTGTCTCTTCCCCTGGAACCCTGCAGATGTCCAAGCCCAAGGGTTAGTGGGCAGCCATCCGCCCATGCCCCTCTCTCTGGGAAAGCCAGGCAGGGCTTCCTGTGCTGTCCCAGATGGGCCAGACCCCAGCCCAGTGCTGCCATTGACTCGTACTTGAATCCAACTCATCTCGATTTTATGAGAATCATCCCTGAAAATCCCCATGTTCAAAAGAAGACACCGGGGAACCATGGGGCAGGCTCATCATTTGAATAATCAGCCATTTAGTGACATGTCTAGCCTGGTTTAATGACTGAATCAGTGCAAGTATGACCCCGAGTGCCGGTTAACTTTTAAAATAGCTGTGCCCACTGCATGACACAGCCAACAGGAAGCCATTAAGGCCCTGGCAATTACCACTTCCATCCATCGGCGAAGTCCCTATTTTATTTTAATCTGCGTAAGTGCATTTTCTGCAAGAGGTTAAAATATAAATCCCTTCTCCTGAACAAGACTGGTTTTCTGGCTGACTTGAGAGCACAATTTACAACTGATTTAATTTGTTCTTCACAAACATTCCTAATGACATTACCCCGGTGCATATACCGACTGCCTCCTCTTATTCCATTAACTCCCAAATCGGGTTTAAAGACCATATTGATGCTAGATGTTATTATGGGTGATTATCAAAACAACAGACAATGCGGCAAAGTGTTTACTAACTGGTTTATATATAATTTCTGTAATAACGACAACAGATGGTAATGCTACAAACACTAAATCACGCTTTTCGCCGCTGAAACAAATTGGCAGCCTGCAGTACAGAAATGGTGTACGTAGCTCGTACAGATGCTTCACTCATCAGCTATAGTGTTCATCTTATTAGGAAATGGGTCTGTTACCGCTATTACAGGTAATCTTTCCATTTACAATTACAAATGTATATTTTCAATGAAAATGGTTTTCCGCAGCTAAGCTGCCTGAAGGATATTCCCCCCTCTAATTACTGCCCCGGTGATGTGTGCCCGGCCGAGCCATGCACTGGGGCGTGTTTGTTCTAGCTAATGGTGCTGCTGTGTTTCAGTTGCATAGAGACGGGCCGGTTCTCCAAGACCCGCCAGTACTCATTGGAAAGGCCACGAGGCAGCCCCAGGAGGAGAAGCGCCGGCATTTTAGGAGCAGTGTGCAAAGGGGGTGCGAAGCCGCGGGGACCCTTCTTTGTGCACGTGTCCGGAGCCTGTGGTTCTCCAACCGCAGGAAAAGGAAAGTGTTAGATATGGAAAGACACGCCCCGCTCCTGCCCTCAGCACCGATAAACAGCAGCCCCGCTCTTAGTGATGGGCAGCCGGTGTCCACTGGCACTTGGAGGTGGGGCTTGCTCAGGTCACCAAGAGGCTGAGGAAGGGCGCTTGCACAGGTCCTCCGTTGGGAGCTGTGTGTCCTTTGCCCTAAGATGGAACCCTCTCCCATCCCAGGCCCTGTTGGTGCTGCCCCAGGGCGCCTGAGACTGAGTGGTGGCAGTGACCCGACTCTCCCTGGCTGCATTGTAACTACCACCCAAATTCTCACCGAAATCTGCAGACCCCTGATGAGGGGGTCGTCACGAGCCCTGCCTTGCAGACGAGGAGGCAGAGCGCCAGCACCGAGAAGTCCTGGTCATGATCCTGGAGGCAGCAGGATGGGGCTTGACTTGGGCCCAATCCAAAGCCGTGGTTTCAGCCAGCCACGGCCTTCCCCAGCAGGGCGTTGGTGTCTGCGCTGCCAGAGCCACACGAGGCACAGGGACACAGTGAGTTCTGTGTACGTCTGGGCCTCATGGAGCGTCCACCTTGGTTCCCTGGCCTTCTCTTTTTCCCAGCAAGGTGTCAGCTGCTTCCAAGAAGCACTGGTGTGGGTACGTGGAGAGGGACTGAGTGAGGGCACGGGGCAGGGCCGCTTACCACCACACAGGGTTCCCCCTTCATGCTCTGGAGGCCTCGCCGCGGAGATGGCAGCTATGACACCACCTGGACCACGCACAGGATGGTCCTGGGGACCCCATAGCTCATGCACCTAGGGAATCAGAGCGATGTCCTGCTCGGAGTCTGGGTGCAGAGTCTTGGCCACAGCCACTTGTGGTTGGGATGACTGGCTGGCCCTGGGTGGCCCGTCTTGTGGGTGGGGATGTGTGTTTCTGCCAGCTTGACCCCGTTTTAATGTCCCCCAACCTCCATCCCTGGGATCCTGTACTGGTTTTCCATGTCTTGGAGTAAATCTTGTTTCTTTTCTTCCTCGTTTGAGGTGCTCTGTGACTGAGCCCTGGCTGATCCCATGGAAGGGCTGTGTGTGCTCAGCTTGGAGGATGTCTCCTCTGGGGCGGGTGGGTGAGGGGCCCATGGTGCAGACCAGGAGACTGACACCATGGCAGAGGAGGTTTGCTAATGTCCTTTAAAGCCTGGACCTGGCCTCTCTCATCCTGAAGAATTGTGAAGACAAGAGGGCACTGGGGCGGAGCTGCCCAGGGAGCTGGGGACACGCAGCCAGGCCCTCCATCTCCCCCTGCTGCACACAGCTGGAGTGGGCTTCCGGACTCCAGTAGGCTGTGGGGCCTCCCTGGAGGACGGCCTCTGGCTCAGACTTCTCTCTGCACAGGCTTCGGAGCAGCCCCCATCACTTTGTGGGGGAGGCGATGCCCTTTGGTTCCTCCCACAGTTGATTTTTCAATATGTCTACACCCAGCCAGGAGCAAGTGCCCTGCCTGTTCTGGTGCAGGGGGGAGCAGCTGAGTCAGAGAGGCACCCCCAGCCCCTCCAGGAATTGGCTAAACCTGCCCAGCTGTGCAGAAGGCCCCCCCACCCTCTGATCCAGTCATTCTGATCCTCCTGTCGGAAACCCATCTCCCTCCCTCCCCGGGCTGGGAGGATTGAAGGACTGTGAGAACATCCATCCACAGGACTCTGCCATGCCCCACGGCCACCCCACAATTCCTCCTGCTGCCTCCCAGCCTGCAAGGCAAGGTGGCCCCGAGAGTTGACCCAGGCCAGGATCCTGCCGTGCTCTAGTGAGAAGCCAACCATGCGCTTCCTAATGGCCACTTTGTGAAGAGACAATGAATCCTCGCCTCTCTGTAATTTTCTGCATGGAGGTCTCTCTGTTATCCCCTTTGACCTCAGCAGGCCCCGCACCCTGACCACAGGGCACTTTTCCTCACCTGTACAATAAACTGCTGTCCTGAGGGCTTGTCACCAAAAGAGCATGGCTTGTCCCCTGTGATCTGGACGGAAGCACCTGTAATGGGTAGATTTTCAGAAGAACCTGCCTGGACCTGGGGCTGCCCTGGCGCCTTCCCTGCCCACATATTTGCTGGGAAGAGAAGCAGCTCCCTGAGCTGTGTGTGCAAGCCTCTGTCTTTTTCTAACTTAGAACTGGTTCTTTGCCTTGGGAGGGCCATGCAACCAGCAGAAGACTCCCCTTGGAACTGAATTCAACTAGAATCTCAGCTTATGGTTTACCAAATCACGGGGAAATAACAACATCAATCATTTAATCTGCAAGGTGGGGCTAATAGAATCTCCGTGAGGACACAGCATGACTCTCACAGGGGGGAAGCTCTTGGAATCAGGCATCTTTGTGCCCTCCAAGAGCTTCTTGGGAATTATGGGGCATATGACAGTCCTGTCCAGCATCCAAGTCAGTGAGAGAGTCACTCAACCTGTAGCATCTCCTGTAATGTCCTACGTGCACGTGAACATGAACTCTGTCCTTGGCCACGTCTTGACCAATGTCTAGTCATGGATCAACTTTAACCCGTTAGCTGTTTCAACAGGAGGAGTCACCATGGGCACGTAAAGATGCTGTCTGGGTTACGTGGTATGGAAGAAGATGTTTGAACTTTAGTGAATGAAATTGGATCCCTAGGACAATATTTTCTTTCTACAGAAAAGGCTGTCTTGAGATGTCACCGGAGAAAACATCACAGGACAGGAGACTGAAGACTGGAATTGGTCAAGAAACAGGACTGAGAAAAGGTCCTTGCTCTACCCTTCCCTGGCCTGGACCTGGGCCTTGGTTTCCCCGCCTGTAAATGGGAGGGCTGGGGTTGGGACTAAGGCCTAAGGTTGGTGCCTAAGGCCCCTTGCAGCTCTGATCTCTCCCACATCGGTGACTGCTGGGACCGTCGGTAAGCACAAGTCCACCTGGCAGAGGCTGCCCTTGGGGCCCAGAGCCCGAGCAGGATCGGGCAGCGGAGGCTGCCTCTCAGGACTGCTGTGAAGGCGCAGGATCCGCAGGATGGCGGTTCTTCTGGACGCACTGTGCCGAGCTGCTGTAATTAACAGACATGTTGCAAAGGGTATCAAGCACCTCTAGCAGATTTTTCAAAATGACTTCCCAAGATTATAAAAGACTTTAATTAGAATTTTACAAAGGAGGAGGCTGAGGATTTGCTAATTGCCATGCCATGTGTGTTTGGAGATATATATATATGTGTGTGTGTGTGTGTGTGTGTGTATTCCCCCCCCCCCCAATCAAAGTAGCTTTGGAGACAGAAAGAAGGTGTGTTAAGGGCACAGTACAATGTGACAACAGTGATAGATATGCTAATTTCTTCATTCACTCCACTTCACTTCTTTTATTCTTTCCAATTAAAGCAAATGCTACTGAAACCGTAATTAAGCAGGGCTGGGCTCTGCCTGCCTGCTGTTTTAATGAAGCCCTATTGATTTTCCTTTTCTTTCTAATGGCCACACATGGTGCTCAATGGTCAAACATGTGCCCCGCTACAATGTCCCAGTAAAACTCAATTTTGGCCTGGCAAAATGGAAGCCCGCTGGAGAGGGACAATTTACCGAGGATGACGGGTACGATTCCTCCTTGGGGGGCCCCCCTGCTCTGCAGGGAAGACACACCCCCAACTGCATGACCATCCAGAACAAGCGGAAGCATCTGGAAGGGAAATCAAACTCCTTTTCGTTCTAGTTGGGTTTCCACGAAGAGCAGCGCATTAGTTCAACTCCAGCGGCTCAACGAAGCGGATGCTACAATCTGAGCAGCCCGGAGCCCGGGAAACACATACCCTTGACAGACATTCACAGCCAGAGGGCAGTTTTGGTGATGAGGCAGTAGAAACATATTTTGCTTCTCTTCATCAATTCATTAGAAAAATAGGGTCTCTGTGGACAGGACCATCTCTCTGAGCTTATTCTTATATGTACAGCAGCTCACACGCAGATGCCAGGCCGATCGGATGAGGTGGGGCCGAGCTGGGAACCCAGCACAGCACAGCAGAGAGCCACTGGGCCCCTTGCTATTGTGCCCAGCAACAGGCGTCACCACGAGGACTTGGCTCACCCTAACAAACCCCAGGGCTCTTAGCCACAGTCGTGCTTCCTGTGGTTTCAATTACCTGAGGAATATTCCAAAACTAGTCTGAAAATATTAAGTGAAAAATTCCAGGAAAAAACAGCTCACCTATTTTAAATAACTTTAATTCCAGTACATTGCTATTTGCTCTATTTTATTATTATCATTGCTATCATTGTTAATCTCTTCTTGTGCCTAATTTATCAATTAAGTTTTATCATAGACATGTGCGTGCAGGAAAAGCATGCTGTATGTAGGAGCTGGTCCTGCCCACGGCTCCAGGCCACTGCCAGGGGGTCTTGGAATGTATCCTGGAGGGCAAAGGGGACTACTGTACAGGGTCCTTTTCTCGTTCTTCTCTTCCTGTGCCCCTCCCTCTCTTCCCCTTACCAAATTTTTGTTAGTGTGTGAACTTGTCCCCTCATGGAGCCATTGAATGAGACTTCATGGCATTGGAGTTCAAACATTCTATTAAAAAAAGGTGCTGGAGTGTAAGATGTCCGGCCTCCGGCCTCTGGGCCTCCCATCCCAGCAAAGCACTGGGCAGCAGTGCCACCATCATCAGAATCAACCGGGCTTCCACCCTTCAGTGGGTGAACTGCCTACTCTGTGGCCGGCACTGGCCAGGTGCTTTCCGTGGCTTTCTGGGGACATCACTGCGTCCCCTCTGTTGGGGACAAAAGGAGGCAGGCCAAGGGAAGTGTGTGGTTACCACAGTCAAGGCAGCTGGGCAGGGGTTGACCTCTCCTCTCCCAGGTAAGACGTAAGCTCCCCAGCCTGACCCTTCCTCCCAGGTAAGGTGACGACAAACAAGGCCCGAAACATTGCCACATGCTAATTTTGTTCCCATTGAAAGTCACTGGTCCAGGCACTCATATTTTATTTGCTTGGAACTTAAAATAGAACCTTTTAAAAATGTGCATACAAATGCTTTGGTTTATGCCAGACAGTGGTGTAGAAGCAGCATTCCAGTGGTAAATAAAAAATGAAAATTCTAAAACAGACTTAAAAACCAGAAAATAGATCCCATTTTTGTTTGGACAGAATCTAGAACCTTTGCCAAGGGAAAGAGCCTGGCCCAGGAGCCAGGAGTCAGGAGACCTACGTGCAGTCACGGTCTGCACTTACTGGCTGGTATCTTGGTGAGTCCCGAGTCCCTTGAGCCATGAGTTTTTGTCATTAACGCAGGGAGGATGTGATAGCGATTCCTCTCTGAGGGTCCTGGTAGGACTGATGTTCTTAACAATTGAACATTCGCATGATGAGTGGTACCAATGCAGAATCAGGGAATTTCCAGTTACGGGCAAAATTCACAACATCTGAGAAGCCGGGAGTGGGGGCGAGGGCAGGCAGGGGCTTAGAGAACACGCAGAGGCCTGATGGCAGTGGGCATCAAAGTCAAGATGGATTCCAAACTGTCCCTCAAGCCCCTGGCCTCCGCAGACTGCAGGGTTCTGCGTGGTCTCCTGGGGGGCAGTCTCTGCATCAGGAAAATCCACAGGGAAGTTTGCGTTTGTTTTATTTATTTACCTCCATATCAGGAAAGAGTTACTTCTTCAAACAAAAACAATTCTTTAAAAAAATATTTTATGGGGTCCATGTCTACCCTGTGGACACCGCTCAGGGTCCCGGGAGAAGTCCAGAGGCTGTGGATTTCTGGAAGAAGAGAGGCTAATGGCACCTCCAGAGCCACAGAGCAAGATTCCCTGGACAAGAGAGAGAGCATTCAGAATTGTGTAAGAGCAAAGGTGCGAAGGTGCGGAGGTAAAGTGGCTCTCCTCAGGACCGAGGCCCCGGAACAGAGTCCGCAGAGCCAGTGAGGAGGGGCATGGCCACTGACTCTCAGGGTCATCTTGGGAGAGGACCGTCCATGACGCACCACAAAACCCTTCTGCTTGCTTTGTCTTCATTTCCTCTTTTAGGACCGCATCCTGGGGTTTCATTTTTAGGGACAAGGCATTTTTTTTTGAGAACCCCAGAAAACCAATGACTTTTTTTTTTTTAAACAAATCAGGAGGAAAGTCAGATTTTTAAATGGGTTTTTAAAAAATGGCATGTACTTCTGACAGAGACGGAGGACCCTTTCTGTGGGTGTTGGCTCTGACATCTCGCTAGTTAGGATGGGAGAGAGAAAAAAAAAAATGGCCCCTAGGAAGGGAGCTACAGGACCCTGAAAAGGGGACACCATCATGCCACCATCGAGTTCTGTCAACTGTCAAGTTAATTAGAACGAAATTAAAAACACATTTGCCAAGATGTTCCGCAGCCAAACCAGTTAAATAGAGATTTTAACAAAATTGAAAGCATATTATACTGAGATTTGTGGATTCTGGCCCGGTGAGTGAGTGCTGAAAGTGTGATAAAATAACAAAATTGCTGCCTAATAATCTATAGAATAATATTGTCAACTAATGGATTATAATAAAATAAAAGCTGTTATTAGGGTAAAACATTATAACAAAAAATCCAACTTTTATTTGCAGTACCTCCCCCTTAATGGTTTTGAGCATTTTGAAAGGTAATTTAAACAAGTACATTGTGTCCTTATTGAAACGGCTTCGTCTCGCTAGCTGCTGAAATGGCTTTAACCATTCCTCTGAACAAAAGCACCCCTAATAAGACAACAAAAAGCCCCAAGCAATGGCCCCGCAGCAGCGGCGGCTCTGGCCAGGAGCACAGCCTGCGAAGGCAGTGGCTTTCTCCTTGCATGTAATTAGATGAATTAAAAGGACAAAGTGGTTAATGTAACTGCGCGTGGGGAGGGGGGCAGCCCTTTTCATCCCGTCCATTTCAGACAAGAGCCGGTGGCTTCTGCTCCAGCAATGCCGAGAAGAATGTTGGCGGCCAGGGAAATTAGCCAACTTAATCTACGAGGAACCTGCTCCGAGTCACGGATGAAATGTATCTCGAGCCACGGAAGGGCTGGTCATTCCCGCTTCCCTTTTATATGCCTAATAAAACTTACGATAAATTAACTGCATTTTCGTTTGCAGCCAGACTGCGTTAATCAGGGACGAGGCGCTGGGTAGCCCAGTTACCGGGGGCAGCCACTGGCCGGTTCCACTCTAATTAGCCTCCTCCCACGCGGGGCGTCCAGCTCGGCCCAGCCTGGCCTCGCCTCCTGTGGTACCAGGGGGGAGGTGGGTGCATGCTGTCAGTCCAGCTCCCTTGACTGACAGGAGCAGGACCCTTGGGAGCAGGTCTCTCCAAAACAAGTGGATTCACTTACACCCCGACATCTAACGGAAGCCAAGACGCCCCTGGATCATTGGCTTTGCCGCTTGTCTGCTGTGAGCTGCTCCTGTCCTTACTCTGATCTCTCAGGAATTCGGCCATCATGACAGTGTCTTATTGTGGAAAGAAAAATAAATCCTGATTTGGGCCATGACTTCCTTCTCTGCAGAATTGGGAAACGGTTGCCCTTGGGTTCAGTGCCCCAGAAACGCCAAAAATGGTGGCAAGACCCGTGAGAAGAAACAGGGCTGTATCCCATCCGCCATTTTGTGCTCTTGGCCTAACATTGACTCAAAACAGAAACTTGGAGACTTCCTTGACCTGTTGGTAAGATATAACTATGTTTTATTAGAAAAAATAGAAAGTAGAGAATTAAATTCATTAGCTCCAATTACTAAATGATTCATCTGGCTGGTTAATGAAGCTGCACATTATGCTAACAAGATAAAGGCCAGGAACAGCACGCGGGGAGGAGCGCTGCAGGCGGGCTGTGCCCTGTTCTGCTGGAAACACACCCCGGGCAGCTCTGGGCCTGGAGATGGGCCGTACGTCATGGGGCGGGGCTGAGACCGGAGACTGGGGGCTCGGCTGGCCTCTCAGGAAGGCTAGTGAAGACTTCGTTAGGAGACCCGTGCCTGTCGGCAGAGCCAACAGAAACAGCACCAGGTCATCCACCTGGGAGGTTGGGTTCCAAGAGCACAGCCCGAGGCTCTGGGATGTGGCACAGCTGTGAACACAGGGGCTGTGGACAGGGCCATGCTCGAGTCGTGGCCATCTGCTAAACCACTGTTGGCACCTGGGCTGCAAGACCCTGAGAACCGGCTTGCTGTGAAGGTGGGAGTGGGTCTCTGACCTCTGAGCACAGGGTGGCCCTGGATGGACACCGCTCGTGTGCAGGGCTTCCCAGGCTTCCCACTCCTGCTGACCGGGAGGGCCTGCAGGCCGCTGCTGGGCAGCCGCTGAGAAGGTCTGTTCTTCTTCCCCGTCTCTCCTTCGCTCCGTTGCACTCTGGCCCCTGCTCTCTGGCTTTCCTGGGTGCTCATTTTTAACTGGCTGTCGGAAGCTTCCAGTGCTTTCTGAACAGCCCTAGCCTGAGTCCCTCATTATTCCTACTGTTTGGACTGGGTTAATCTGAACTTTGTTCTGTTAAAAACACTCATCAAATAGCAGGAATGACCTACATTTTAAAAGGACCAATTCCTATGCTGCGTGGTGCCAGGCACCTCAGACCTGGGGGTTGAATCCCATCCCTCTAACCGCCGTGAGAATTCCAGCAGATCCCTTCACCTCCTGGGGTTGGTGGTCCACAGGGACCTTGCTGACAGTAGAGTGACTTAGAATGCAGCTCATATGAAAGGACGTCCACAAAGTTCCTTGGTAGTGATGAAGTGCTAGGTCATGTCCATACTTGCATGCGAGTTTTTATTCTTATTCTCTGAAATCGTGAGAAATTTGAGCACTTCCTCTGCTACCAATCCATGCTTCCTGGGAGTTGGGCCCAGGAACTGGGCAGAGGGTCGCCCCTGCAGGCTGCTAGTGGGCCCAGCACCTGGCGCAGTCAGCTCATAGCTTGGACCGATGGGCATTCCAACTGACCTCACCTGTCCGTTCACCTCTCCCCTCAATCCGCACAATGTGTCCACTACTTCCTCCCCTCCTGAGAATCAGAGCCTGCCAGCAGAGTTGCCCTGCAGCTAGCATGACCGTCCCAGCCACAACGGGCTGGGCTCTTACAGGGGGTGACTTTACAAATGGGATTCATCTAGGCCTCAACAAATGGATAAGAAAGTCGGGGCACCTGTTAGTCAGCTGGCTCCTGGTCTGGACAGATTTGTTTTCATCTGTCTCCAGCGCACAGAATCAAAAAGGTGAGAAAAGTCTGGGTCAGTGTTATGGTTTAGATATGAGATGTCCCCTAAAAGCTCACGTGTGAGACGATGCGAGAAAGCTTACCTGTAAAAAGATTGGGCATTAATCTTCTGATAGGGATTAGCTGGGAGGTAACTGGAGGCAGGGTGTGGCTGAGGAGGGGGTCATTGGGGCAGGCCTTTGGGGTATGTGTTTTTTCGTGGTGAGGGGAGACTCTCCCTCTCTTTCTGCTTCCTGGTGCCAAGTCCTGAGCCACTTTCCTGTACCACACTCTTCTGCCGTGGTTTTCGGCCACACCTTAGGCCCAGAGCAATAGAACCCTTGTCTGTGGACGGAAACCCCTGAAGCCATGAGCCCCCAAAAGCTTTTCCTCCTCCACAATTGCTCTTGTCAGGTGTTCTGGTCCCAGCAGTGAAAACGCTGACCGAAACAGTGGGAGCTTTTGGATGCCGGAGCCTGGCCATCTCCTAAGCCCTGTACCAGGAGTTGCAAGGTAAAGATGGAATCAGGAGCCGGATTTGGCAATACCCCTGAGGCGGGGCGTCTCTGGGCACTTCTGGGTGTGGCCAATAGTCGGGGCAAACCGGCCTCCATGAGCATTCAGACTCTTTTTACAGAAGGACTGTAATTCTCAAGAACATGGTAAGTCGGTTAACAAGGAGAATAGACTCAGGACCTCGCCTAAGTGGCCATTTCCCCAGCACCATTTAATGGAAACATGATCCTTGCAGGGCAGAAAGCCTTCATTACACATTTCCAGGAAGACCATGGAAAATAAAATTAATATCTCTGTGAACCTTAATTTTTTAAAAAAAGTAAACATTGAAAAAAATAATAGACATCTTTGTAGTTTGGGCCTTTGCTGCTGCTGCTGCTGCTGTTGGAATTGTTTCTCCTTTTGCTCCTTAGTGACAATGTTCAGGGTGGAGGCCGGGGGAGCAGGGGAGGGGAGGGCAGAGGGCAGGTCTCCAAAGAAGACTTCGGGTACTGGAGAGGATGCAGCCTGCATGCAAGGGAAACTTGCTCTCAGCTCGGGCGGGACTGTGGGCGCTGCTCGGCGGGCTGTTAGGTAGACTCACACCCAGAGTCCAGATTCACAGCCAAGCTAGAGTGCTCAGGCCAGGCCTGCAGCCCAGGAAAGTCTAACCTGAATGCACAGCCAAGAAGAGTGTCAAGGACAGGGTGGGCAGTGGGCCTGGGGGAGGACGGCCAGGAAAGACTACCGCTGGGTGGGCACCAGGGAGTGGCATCTGCCTCCTTCATCTTTTTATTTTATTTTATTGGTGCATTAATTATTCAGAATCGTGGGTCCCACTGTGCGTATGTAAAACCATAATTTAATCAATTCACCGCCCCTTCCCCTCACTTCCTCCCTCCCTGACCCCCTTCTTCCACCCTGCTGGTCTCCTTGATCTTGCAGTGCGCCTGTGACTCTCACGCCAGAAAGACGAGCCCAAGGACAAGAGGGAGGCCCTGCTTCTGGGGGCCAGGAGATTGTCTGACTGAGAACACGGGCCTCTGCGTCCCGGGCAGGAAGCCAGCGGCCACCCTTCACCTCAGGGGTCCCTGGTGCTGGGCCGATCCGGCTCTAGCGTCAAGACAGAGCCAGCTCCAGACCCGGGCTTGGTGAATGTCAGGTTCACAAGTCTCTGATTGACGGCCTGGCTGGTCAGATGTGCTAGTATAGAAACCCGTCAGCCCCGCACAAAGTGTCCTGTTCCACTGTGAGATGGCTTGTTGCTTGGCTCCCAATTAGAAAGTTCATGAACTGGAGGCTGCTGGCTCAGAGTGGGAGGGCCTTCCCGAGTGACTCAGCAGCTCCTCTCAGGCCCGGTGCAGGCAGGAACAGGCCGAGTTGGGGTTGACGTCATCCATTTGCAGTTCTAGATGTTTGAAGATGTTTGCTGTTTGTCTTTTGCTTCTGTTTCAGCACTCTTTTAGCAACACACCTTGTGGGTTTGGGCGCTTCCCTCTGAGGTGATGAGCCCTGCAGGTGGGGAGAACTACAGAAGCAGATGTCGAGTGTGTAAGTCAGCTTTCCATTACTGTAACAAATACCGGAGACAATCAACTTATAAAGAAAAATGGTTTATTTTGGCTCACAGTTTTGGAGGTTCCAGTTCATGATTGGCCTGATTTCTTTGAGCCTATCATGAGGGAGCATGTTATGGAGGAAGTGTGTGGTGGAATAAAGCAAGACTTTTCGTTGCCAGGGGCAAAAGAGAGGAAGAGACTGGTGTCTGACATCTCCCTTGGAAGATAGATAGACCTCAGTGACCTGAAGCCCTCCCACTAAGCTCCCACAAGGTTCTCCTGTCTCCAAGGCATCACAGATTGAGGACTGAGCCTTTAACAAATGGGCCTGTGGGGACGCTCGGGACCCCAGCTGCAGCACCGGGTGCTGTTCCTCCCCTTCCTCCTCTTCTCACTTCCCAAGGCCTCCCCGAGCAGCGGCTGGCTGGGGCTGCACGTCTGCCAGCGCCCGCTGACTCCGGGCCCTCTGGACTCTTGGTGGGCAGGTGTGGCCCACCCGTTGAACTTCCCTAATGAACCAGATGTGAATACAGGCCACTCACATTCCAGAGGGGTCTTGGCAGCAGGTGGCCACTACTCTCTGGTCTTCAGTGTCCCTGGGTGAGCAGGGTGAGGGGGAAGTGGCCACTTCCCCTTGTCCCCACTTCCTGGAAGGCCGTACCCTTCACTCCTCTGCTCTTTCTCTGTCCCCCGCTTCACGGAGGGGCCTTCCTGGCCGCTGACTCTCAGTAGCTCCGCCTCTCAGTGTGGCTGCCCGCGACGCTGTCCCATCTCACGGACCCCGTCCACCTGCTTCCTTCTTCTCATCTCTGCCTTCTCTCTGGAACTCGAGCTTCCCGCGGGCAGCCTGTGTGGAGCACCTGGAACAGCTGGACTGCCCAGGGAAGCTCTGCTCCAGGGACTGGTGAGTGGACTCCGGGAACTCTGGGGCGCGGGGCTCCCGTGGCGCCGGGCTGGAGCCAGAGGTGCCCTTGGTGGTTGCCACCCTGCTGCCTGCTGTGGGGCGGGGGCTTCAGAGCCGACTCTCCCTCCCCCACATGCCTCTCCTGGGGTCTCCCCGGCTTGGCCTGCTCGGCGTCGAGAGCATGCGGGCACTTTGCAGAAGGGCAAGGTGGTCATCAGCACACACTACAGCAAGGCGTGGAGCTGGGCGCAATGGAGCCAGCTCACCCCCCCCCCCCCCCCGGCTCACCCCACTTCCTCTGTCATTTCCGCAGGCAGAGGATGGGATGTGGGAAGACCCCGGGAGAGCGAGGTTGGGGTGCCGTTGAGGAACCAAGCCAAAGACGTGGTTTTTCTTGCCTGTAGCCTGGTCCTTATAGGAACTTCTGCCTTTTGGGGGGCCAAGGTTTCAGGAGGTGCTTGCCTCTTCTCATCTTTCTGATCCTGCCTCTTCATGCCTCCAGGTGAACTTGACCCCTTTGGACACTCACGCTTTCCCTAGACCCTTTCTGCCCGGGACAAGCTCTGCACAGGGAAGGAATGATGGCCCGTGTCCTCTCTGAACCCTGGATCCTTTTCTGTCTCTTCTCTGGAGCAAGGTCTCATTCCTGATGTCCCTGTAGTCTGTCCACTGAGCTCCATTTCCTGAGGAAAGTTTTGACAAAGGGTAATAGAATTGGGGGTGTGAAGACAAAGTGCGGCAGTGCCACACAGATACCCCTGTGAGTGGTAGGACACGAGATGAACATTCTAGAGCCTCTAACATGTGTAAAATATAACATCCCAACCACACGCCAATTATTTCATCATATGGTTAGTTAGGTTTGAGTGGTGGAAATCCCTATCGGGGTAATTACGGTGCACAAAGCTTTATTTAATGGTTTTAGAGATCCATTTTATAAAGCAATAGACTCTCTGTAACTGTCCTAAGCAATAGCACCATTTTGGTGGAGGGACTGTGTGGCTTTCCCAGTGATAACACTGATTTTGGTGGTCATTTCTAACCAGCTGCTACGTTCTATGCCTCCCTTTTGAAGTACAGCTCGTTAGCTTTGCAGATTAGAATGGGCCTGACCCCCCCACAGGTCACCGAACACAATCACATGTGTCTCTTGGGGTCTTGTTATCTCTTGAACTGGGCAAGGCTCCGAAGGGGCCAGTGGGTGGCACGGAGATCTGGGGCAGCTGGCCGGTCCACCAGGGATTGGGGAAAGGCGTTAGTAAAGGTAATGTGGTAGGTGTCCAGATGCTACAGGGGTCACTGATGTGGACTGGGCCTGGGGGCCTGGTGCCCTCTTCTGCAGCCATGAGGAGGCCCTAGCTGGCCCTGACTCCTGCCCAGGCGGCAGTGACTTGGCTGACACTGAACACTTAAGCTCAGGTTCCTACAGGCTCACCCATGATGTCCCCTCTGCTGGGCACGTTTCCTCTCCCTCGGACTCTGCCTCCCAGCTCCTGGAAAATTCCCAGCATCCCCCAAGTCTCCACCCACATGTCACTCCCCCACCCCCATCTCACCACCTTTGCAGGTGTCATGGATGCTTCCAGGGAGGGTCAAGCCAGGTGCAGTGGTGCACACCCATAATCCCAGGGAGTGCGAGTTCAGGGCCAGCCGGGGCAACTTGGTGAGACCCTGCCTCCAAGTAAGAAATACAAAGGGCTGCAGCACCTGGGTTCCGTCCCCGGCCCAGGGTCAACCGCCTGCTCGTAAAACACCTTTTCCCATCTGGGCAGGGGTGGTAGTGGGCCTGTGCCACCATCCCCAGCCTCCTCCACTCCTGGATCATGCTGTCCCAGGACGCCAAGTCCATCTTCTTCTAAGAATAAGGAAGCACGAGAGGGTGACGCCCCTGGTTCTCGTGGACCTGGAGCCGGTCCTCCCGCTGAGCAGCTGCGTGTGACCTTTACAGGTGGCGGCTCCTGTCTTGAGGTGTGGCCCACCACTCGCAGGGGATGGTGTTCTGCCTGATGGCCTGGGTCCTCACTGTTCAGCTGGCATTGTGTTGTGGCCTGCAAAGCCCCGGAAGAGCGATAATTGAGTATTGAACCATCTTCTGCAGGGACGCGAGTGACCTGGGTGATTTCCAGGGTCCGGGCTGTGTCATCGAGCGGCTGATTTGATCGTAAATCCTCCTGCCCCATCACAGAAACCCTCACCAGTGGGGTCGTCCCAACAGGAGCCTGTTTGCGTGGACCACGGACAATAGCCGGGGTGGACTGTTGAACCCACACCTCAGACTCCTGCTCTGCCAGGAAGGAACCCACGGCGCTTTCCATGCTTCCACAGCGGGGCCCCCCACCCCACCCCCGTGGCCTCATTGTACCACTTCCAGACGCCTGCCTCTGGCTTGAATAAAGGCTGAGATGACCGAATGCTGAGACCTGTTGGGGCTTTCACTGCCTCCTACTTCAGGAGGGTGGGCCCCGGGGCTCTTGGTTGTGTCCCTGTGTCCTTCCCTTTCCCTCACTGTCCCTCTTTGGGGATCCTTCTCCAAGCAGTCCCCATGGTCTGCGAGCCCCAGTGTGCTGCCCCCTGCTGGCCACAGGGGGCGGTGTGTGATCTGGTGGCCACAGGGCAGCCCCGGACAGGGATGAACCCTGGCAGCTGACCTGTGACTCTAGGTGCCTTGGGGTCCCCCCAGCGTTGATGTAAGGACGGGAGGAGAAAGCAGCTTTGTCTCTCTGCTGGGCTGGCTCGGCTGGGGCTGCTGGCAGCCATGCGCCCCCACATGGTGGATGAGAGCCTGCACTGTACCCCAGAGCCCTAGGGAGACTGTGGGGGTGGGCTGGACGGATGGGGGGACGCGGCAGGGAGGGTGGAGACAGCACCTACACACAGCTGGGCTGCAGATTCCAGCGCAGGGCACCGGTGCTTCCCCTCCCTCCAACGTGGGTGTGCCCCTGCGCCTGTCTCCTGAGACATCCTTCAATTGCAAGGGAGTTTGAGGAAGGTGGAGAACATTTGAGAACAGAGGTGTGGTGACGAATGACAGAAGGGAACTCTCCACAAAACAGAAAAAACCCTTCTGTGGAGCAATGTCACAAGATGACCTTGAGAAGCTTGGTGCTCCCAAGCTTCTAGGACATCAGTATTGGGAAGGACCTAACCACGATCCCATCAGCACTCTAAAAAGCACACGCTTCAGTAGCTTTGTGGGACTTCAAGGCTATTTCTTGAAGAGTGTTTGGGGGCCATGGAGGTGGGGCAGAGTGGAGTGGATAGAGCTGTTTCCCAGGCTCTTTGCTGCAGGACTTCTCAGAGCCTTTACGGTGCTAAGGCACAGTGTGAGTTCTCAAGAGGCCAATGCAGAATGCAGCATTTCCCATGACATCTAACGAGGAAAGTCTTTAATACCACCAACATAGTTCAAGTCACGACATTAGTGGCTGAGATTCAAGGCCACCGAAGTCCCACAGCTGCTGGCTGGCCTAGAACTGATCCTGTCCCATGTCTCCCATCACTCCCACCTACCCTCCTGCCAGTGTGTCACAGAACCAAACATCCAACCTGCTGGGGGGTGGGTGGGGCCTGCTGGCAAGGCCTGTGCCTCTGAGCAAAGGTGACCTGTGTCTTGGTGCTGACAGGAACCCATTGGAGGGGACACACTCATGGCCAAGTCTGAAAGGGCTTGCATTCCAGAGTATTCTCACCTCGTTCTAGCAGGGATCACAGTGTGGCTCAGGAGAGCAGGGCCTGGGTGACATAGGGCCACGATTACAGCACCCGGGTGGCCGAACGTCTTCCACTGTGATGGACGTTCATCTGGAAGGTCATTACCAGAGACGCTGGAAAAGCCCCTCATTTTGGAAACGCTAAATAATTCACATTGGTCGTTGGGGAAAAACATGCAAGGCCAGCCTGTCTTAATTCACCCAGAGTGAGCGTTGCCTTTTATGATGATTGCTGTCGCTTGTTGTTTGGAACAAGTTACCACCGAGCAGCAGGAAGGCTTTGTGTCTTTGTTCTGCCTGTGACAAATCCGCAGACCTCCCTGCAGGGGGGCATTTCTGTTCAATCTGGAGAACCCCAAGGCAGAGCACTGGCTTCTCTCTGAACCGCAGGTCAGTGTTCCTCAGAGTGATCCCGGCCTGCGTGTGTGTGCAGGCGGGAAGCTAACTGGGGCACCCTGGGACCGTCACTTGAACCATGATTGGGACTTTTAGCTATGAAGGCCACACCGTTCACTGCAGGAGGGGAAGTTTGGTGGCCTGGTGCCCTTCTCTGGCGGCTTCAGGAGTGAGTCCGAGTCCGTTGAGTCGAAGGCCCGTTATGGAAGGAAAAGGAGGACGAGGACAGTCACAGGTGCCCTGGGAACCAAGGTCTCCGACGGACGTGGACTTCTCGCGGCTGATGGCGGCTTCGCGGGTGAAGGAGGAGGCTCTCAGAGGTATTGGCACCAGGGAAATGAGATGACAACAGGATAGGACATCGACCAAGATGGGAGGCGCTTGCCCTGGGCCCGAGGCTGATTGGTCCCTTGACGTGAGGGTATGGACGTCAACTCTGAAGCTCCCTCCGACACGGCAGTGGCAGAGCCGTGTGCCTGAGCTTCTCCTCTCAGTGGAGGTGTGGAGGTCTTCCCCGCTAGGTGTGTGATGAGCAAATGAGGCCATTGACACGCTGTGCATGGTGTCATGCCCGACACGCAGGTGACCTAAGGGACCAGTAGGCTGGCTTCCCACGTCCGGTGAGGAGGGCCAGGCTTGATTGTGGACTTGCTGGGCGTGGGGCCAGGCATGGTGGTTCCCAGTGGCCGCCCTGAGCCCCACCTGCAGCTGCTCAGTCAGTTGTTCACGGGGCTTCAACCCAAGCCGGTGACGGGCCGGCACTGTCCTGGGCACCGGGGCTCGGGGCCGCATCAGACACCAGGGTTTGGATGGGTAGCTGCGTCCAGGCAAGGCCCTCCTCATCCCGGTCCTTAATGTTTCCTGCATCCCTCTGTGGAGAACACCCAGGGGACACACCTGGGGGACACTGGTGTCCTTGTGAAGTGAGCGCGTCTCTAGTCAGACACAAAGCCCAGAGGCTGGGAGCAGTTGGCAATTAGAAACAAAAGGGGACTTTCCCCTTTTCCTTCGTTTTATTCATTTATTTTTTGACCCTGATAGTTCAGCTCCCAGGTTGCTCCCTCTGCTCTCAGAGAAGGGACCACGGGGACCCCATCTGAGCATCCCTTTGTTAACCACGGTCCCCAGTCCCAGCACCTGATTAGGGTAATAAACTGAGAGATGGTGTATCATAGAGGCTGCTGTCCCCCTGCCAGTGGAATTAAATGATTCCAGTCGCTGCCTGATGGGGCAGGGCAATTACGACGCATTTTTCCTTCAATCAACTGAATCAATTAATCGCTTCACTTGCATCAAAGCAACAAAAAAACAAATCCCTACGCCTTCTTGTCAACAGTAAGCTTGCAGGACAGGCAGCTTTGAAACCCAACATTTACATGGAATTTTCTTCTTATATAATTAACAATTACCAGTTAATAAACAGCCTCCAATAAAAGAGGAGTCCTACAAATGAGCAGAAGGAAACAGTGCCGCTCAGCATGCAGAAGGCTACGGGCCCAGGTAGGCCCCTGCCGGTGGAGGGTCCTGCGGAGGGCGCCTCAGGAAGAGCCGGGCCCAGGGACCGTGCGCCTAGCTGGCTGCGGGGGGCAAGGGGAAGAGAAATAGAGAAAAAAGAAACTGTTCTTGAAAAGTCTCTTGAATGAAAAATACACCGTTCTTAAGAGACTGAGGGGGGCGTGTTCCCCAGGAAAGTGCTTCACGTGTTAGTAAACACTCGGTTCCTCCCAGGAGCCAGAGGCCTGATTTCCCACAAAGAAGAGAAACTGGAGCAAGAGGTGGAGGCAGAGGCCTCCCCTGAGCGTTCCCGAGACAGGCTGCTGTGAACACCCCTCCTTCTGCTGCGGCATTTGAAACCAAGAGGCCCCCATAACTCCTGGGGAGCTTTCTTGGCAAACGAGCGCGCAAAAAAGAGCCAGGCCACCGCAGCTCCCAGTGGGATTGTACCCAAGGGGGTTCCACAAAGTGGGAGGCAAACCATTCCACCTCCAGACGCAATATTGATGCCTTCATCAGGCGGTCGCAGCCCTGCTTTTCAGTTGTAATGGGGAAAAAAAGAGAGAGAGATTTAAGACAAAAAAAAAAAAAAATTAAAGAGAAAATCTCTCTCCTAATAAGATGGGAATTCTCAAAGGCCCAAATGAAATCCAAGATGGGGGACACCCCATTTGGGTATTTTGAAGGGGTGATTTCTGTGCTGCCAGCAGAACCTGGAAGAATATTCTATTTACTTGGTGGGGAAATGGTTTTGTGTTAGGTTAGGATGATTTGTGGGATGCTTGGGTGCAGTTATACCCTGGTCCCTCATCTTACCCCAATAATTCAAGGGCTGTCTCATGATGGCGGAGACCTCTGGAAACTCTGGGGGCTGAGGCCACCTGAGTCATAGGCATCCACATTAGAGGGGCCCAGCCCGCCCGGCAGGAGGGGCACACACAGTGGGGCATCACAGGGACTCACTGACTTCCAGGCGACCTTCTTCCTGAGATGTGGGGTCCTGACCCCCAGGTTCGGACCCAAGAACTGCCTCTTCACGGCAGCTTGGGCGGACTCCACTGCAGATAAGCAGTCCTCTCCCTTTGCTAAAACAAAACAAAAATAAGAACCAGCCAACCCAGGAAGGGGCGGGGAGGTGGTCTCCAACCTGGAGGGAGCTGGGAAGACCTGAGATGGAAGGCTTCTCTCTTTCATAGTGTGATCAAACAAGATAATGGAAGGCAAAGTGCTCAGGGAACCATCCCGGCCACTACAATGCAAGATAATTAGCCTCATCATTTTCTATTTGCAACATAAACCCAATTTGCTTTCCTGGTGCCACCATAGGTGAGCCTGAGACAGGTGTGAAAATAGCAGCTCTCCTGGGTCCCTCTCTGTCCCTTTGTTTGCCTGCGACCCACCACAAGCTGGGTGGGTCCTTTTCTCCTGCCCTGTCTAGGCACCTGTGGTCTGCAGAGGGAGGCCAGGCTCTGCCACCCGTCCTGCAGGGGAAGACGGGCAGAGATCTTGTGAAGTGCTTACCACGTGTTCAGCATAGGGTGCGCTTTCTATCATCCTCCTCCCTCGGTATTTGCACGACAGTCCCACGAGGTTGTGGTGATTCCCTTCCACAGAGGATGGAGAGAGTGTTGGGGGCGGGGCGGTAAGGATCCGTTTTTTCCATCCAGGTGCTGGCTGCAGGGTGTGACCTGCTTGGGGAAGTGCTATGCTAGGTACTCCTCACAGAACATGTACCACAATCCAATACGGAGTACAAGGAAAGTTAGGGCCACTGAAAAAGTAGCCCTGTGCTAGTGTAGCGCAGATTGAATGGTGGCCCCTAAAGGTGCATCCGTGTCCTGACCCTCAGAACCAGAAACGGACCCTGCTGGGATAATCCATCTCTAAAGGCATGATTAAAGATCTCAGGGTGAGACCACCCTGGATGATCCACAGACACAGGTCCTGCCTGTCCAAAGTGGGCAGTCACAAAGTGGGCCCCGAGAAGTGGGAGAGGGAGCTCCTAGGAGGTGGCCCAGTGGACGCTGTGAGGTGTGCTTTTTGGCCTCTAGAACCGTCAGGGTATAAATGTGTGCTGTGAATCGTGGTCATTTGCGGTCACTGTTCTGGCAGCCACAGGCCCTCCATGGGGTGAGGGTGTGGAGAGTCTTCTGCAGGCAGGGACATGAGCTTGAAAGTCCCCTGGCTCTTCTGGTGGAGAGCGGGAGGGAGGGAAGGAGACAGGAGGCAGGGGGACCAGCCTGGCCCCTCACTGTGGACGGAGCGGCCCCGTGCCATGATTCATTTACAATGGCGGTTCTTGCTTGGCGAAAATTCACCCAGGAGCGCAGAAGCTGAGAGCGTGGCTGGCACCCCTGTGGCACGGGTACAGAGATGGCTCAGCTGTGCTGCTTTCTTGTGCCTTCTCCACCCCAGCTCTGCTGAGTTCTTCCCCACGTCAGGTCAGAGCACAGACATTCAGTGCACTGGGATGGGCCGGACGAGTGTGTCCGGTGCACAGGGAAAGCTGTCCCATTCAGAATGGGCTCACTGTCAGATTCCGACAAAAAATAACTAAGTAAAGCTATGAAGGAGGGGATCTCAGGTCCGTATGTCTAATGGTAAGAACTCTCCCGGGAGACTCTGCCAGGACAACAACCTTGCACACAAAAAAAATAGTTTTGTGGAGACAGCTCCCACCAACTGCCTGTCCAGCCTTGGACTGCTGTCACTCTTGTTATTGATACTTATTGCCAGCAGTATGGCTTCAGAACAGCTTATGTAACCATCCTCAGTCCACCTTTGCAAGCCCTTGTCTTCCCTGGCTGCCTGAGTCCACTGGTAGTTCAGCGGGGCACACAGGTCTTGTGTTGCAACACTCACTCCCAATTAAATTCATGATCTTTGGAGAACTCCTCCAGCGTTACTTAGGTGACACAGTCACATATCCATCTCCTTGCTGAGCATTTCCGGTATCCCACCTCCTGCCCCCATCACCCACTGATAGTCATTAATTTCTCTTATTAGAAATGAATTTTGCCAGTTCCATTCATGTTGCTGCTCAGCACTTCCCACATTTACCTAGTAGAACAGTGTCTCCCTGTATGGACATACCACAGTCTATCATGTTGGTTAATTTCAATTTTTGTTATCTTGACAAACATTTGTTTTGTGGACATAGGGTTGTATTTTTCTTGGGTAAATGTTTAGGGAACTCAGTGTATAGTTAACTGTATAAAATATAGTCAACAGTGTTCCAAAGAGATTGCACTAAAAGATATGAAAGTTCTAGTTGCTTTACACCCTCGTCAACACTTGGTATTATCGGTCTTTAATTTTAGTCCTTGTGGCAATTAAAAAATGGTATGTGGTTTTAATTTGCATGTTACTGACAGATGATCTTTTGTGAAGTGTCCACTCACATCTTTTGCCCTTTATTATTGGGGGGATTGTCTTATTACTGACTTGTAAATAAGTTTTTCATGTATTCAGAGTATAAGGCCTTAATCAGATACATGCATTAAAACATTTCCTCTCAGTCTGGCTTGTCTTTTCATTTTTAAAGTGATTTACGTCAAAGAGCAGAAGTTTTCAATTTTTATAAAGTCTAACTTGTAATTTTATTCTTTTATCATCAATCCAAGACAGGGTTTTTCCTGTTTAAGAAACACTATGCTACCTCAAGATCATAAAAATTTTTTTCTTCTGAAATTATTTTAGTTTTAGCTTTATCTCTAGGTCTGTGATGCATTTGGATTAATTTTAGGTATGTTGAGAGGTGGAGGTGGAGGTCTGTCAATACTTCTAGATGAATTGAGCGGCGCAGGCATACAGAGAAAGAGAGGCAAGTGAGAGGAAAGTCCCAGCCATCAACCAGCCAATTTAACATCTGTTTGGAATGCCAGTGACGTGTGAAGCTCCAGGGTTACGTAGAGGTTGCAAAACACAAGTGTCTCCTGCCTGTATGGAGTCCTTCATCTAGGGAGCAGGCTGGGGACATGGAAGGTCACACAAATGACGTAAATGATGACTTTGGTAGGAACTGAGAAATGGAGCCCCCAGCATTACATACAGCTGGAAGAAGACTTTGAAGACCCCAAGACATCTCGATGGAGCTGGGATGTGACGGGGAAATAGCAGGTACCTGGGCAGATGGGCTGGTGGGAGGCAGCGGCTCCAGGCAGGGAGGGGCGGGGAGAGGCTGTGTTTAGGTTCTGGCTGGAGGCTGCAGCCTGGGCTCCGTGGGCACTGCTGGAAGATGGTTCTCCTCCTGAGGACCACAGGAGGCACTGCAGCGTTTGAAGGCGAGTCTGTGCTTTTGGCGTGCACTCTCCCATGCTGGGGGACAGAGCAGAGGGGCAGAGCACAGGGCTGGGTTTGGTGACATGCTAGGCGCACGTTGATGGGGTGCTGTTCTTGGGGAGACCTGTTGGTGACCTGGCCTTGAGACAGTAGGACGGCACATGTGATCGCAGTGACAGCACCAGTGAGACCCAGGCCCCACTAGCAACAAGGAGAAGAGACCCCGCGACCAAGTAGGACAGTTGGCAAAGCCTTGTACCCGTGATTTCACCCCACCACCTGACAACTGGATTGGAGAAAGGGATTGGATTCATGTCTCTTACAGTTTCTGACTTCACAGGAGAGGAAGCTGGGGACCAGAGAAGGTGGGATCCTGCCAGGGGCCACTCAGCGGCTTCTCGCTGTGATGTGCCCTCTCTCTCTCCAACATAATCCGAAATCCAGATTCGTGTCCTGAAGTTAGAAGTGTCTTCCTGTGCTCTAAGTCCTGTGGGCTCCTGTCACCTCCCTGTCAGGAGCGGGACTGTGGGTTGGGTTTCAGCCTTTGGTGCCCGGGAGCTGTTGGGACAAAGGTTCTGGTGACACAGGGCTCAATGACTCTTTCATGAGGACTCTCCCTGGGCCTGCTCCCCCCTGGGCAGACCAGGCCAGAAGCCTCCTCGATCATGGAGGAGCACCCTGGGCTGGGTCGCCGCCTGCGGTGGCCCCGTCCTGTTCTTCCACTCTGCAGTGGGGACACTTGGGCAAATGCCGAGGCTTTCGGGATCTGCTTCCCTATCTTCAAGGCCGATCTCACTGCAGAGAGGCGTGACCAGGCTGTGGGGGTGAAGGGGGATAACCCTTTTAGAAGAAAATGTCCCCGTGCATGGTTCACAGCAGGAGCTTAATAAACGTGAGCTGCTGCAGCAGCAGCGTCATTCTGACCTGTACTGGGGGAAAGTTAGCCTGCAGCTGTGGTGCCGTCACCAACACCATGGCCACGGGAAGGGACGCGCTGACTCATCCTCCGAGGCTTCTTTTTGCGCTGGCCAAATGCTGACTTGGAGTGGCGGAGCGTGGTGCCAGAGCTCAGGGTTTGAAGCGGTGGGGCTGATTTATGGCAGGAATCCGCAGCATTACCCCTTGGCAAAGCACCGCCACATCTCTTATTGCACTTTGTCCCCAAATAACCCTCTGAGGTCCGCCAGGTTGGTGTGATCATCCCAGTTTCCTAGATGAGAAAATGGAGGCCGAAAACCCACGTGATTCGCTGAGATCACAAGGAAGGAGGAAGACCAGGAAGGGCGAGAAGGTGGCGGGGACTTCTGACTCCCTCCAGCAGCATGGGCACCAGGCACCGGGCAGTGACATTCTTTGAGGAGTGATTTTGACAACCACCATTTATCAAGCACCTACTGCATACTAGGCTGAGGGTAAGCCAGGCACCTCTGTGTGTCTGACTCATTCAGTCCCCTCTACCATGCCAGAAGGTTGCTATTGTCCTTCTACTTCGGAGGAGCCTGCATCCCCAGAGACTAGCTCGGAGGCCCCAGATCCCCCAGGAGGCTGAACGAGGGCTGGTGAGACTCCCATTCTCCACGGGAGCCAAGCCAGGCACCAGACCATCTCTCCACTCTCCTTGAAGAGACTCCCAGGACTCCGGCAGCAGGAGCTGAGGACACACGGCTTTGAGCCGGCCCCATTCTAACTGGGCTAGATGAAGCCTTTATCTTCATGACCAGGGCTTCATGGCCGGGCCGATGTCTGCGTGTCTGTTTAGGAGCTAACAGGTTTAGTTTTATTGTTTTGTCAAAATACTGCAGAAATCAATATATCTCCATAATTCAGTGTTATACCAAGAGGCATTTTTGTGCCATATATAGCAAAAATTGTATTATACTTTTGAGATCACAGGTAATGAAGACAAAGTGTTTTGTGTTCAACTCCAGCATTAACGTCTGGTTTGAACAAAGCTTGAAATATGATCTCAGAGCTAAGAGGCTTTAATATTAAGATCTTTAACTGTAATTTATGTGACAGAAGATAGGGTTTAGCATAATAAAATGTAATGGGCTCCTCAAATGAAGAGGACGAGGGACAATTGAAAACAAGGTAAAAATGGTAAATTATAAATAACGGTAAATCTACCTTTATGTTGTTACTTCATTTATTTTTGATTTGTTAGATAGGCTCTATAATTTCTCATTTTCCCATGTTTCAGAACAGGACATTTCTCACATGGTGCCTACTGGAAATGGGAGCCTAGAGTCACCGGGGCCTGAGCCGGCTATTAAGGGGTCTGGGCGTTTCCCCAAATGCTCTCGGACCTGGGTGCTGAGGTTTGAGTCGCGGGTTCTACGGACTTGTTCCCTCCTCCTCCTCTCTTGGCCTTTTTACCTTCTTGGTATTTATTTATGGGATTGCTTATATGTTTTTAACCAGCCTCTACTTATAAATGCCAAGATGCAAATCTGTACAGAAGCTATGTAAGCATTGAGGATTTGAGACTGAACTCTACAAATTAAAATTCACTAAGAGAAAAAAGGGGAGGCCAACTGGGCTAAGCTGCCACGGGGCTTTGAGCTTCCCACCTGCCAAGGGCCCAGTGGTCATGCGAGTCTTCTTACCCCCATAAGAAAGAGTGGCAGCTCCTCAAATTTAATTTTGGAATCAACTTGTGAGATCTTGACTAATGAATTATTTTTTTTTTTAGTCTCAATTGTGTTCTTAAAATTCCTTCACCTTCAAAATTTGGAAAAAGAGGTGGTATAGAAACTTAAGGAAGATCTTGGACTGAAATTCCAAACACAAAAATTTAGGTTTCTGTCTTTGGAAGGAACTTGAGTGAGTGAGAAGCCAGCCCCACTGCTGCTACCACCTTCCCGAGAGGACTCTATGCTGCCCCCCAACCCCAGCCAGCAGGAAAGGTAGACACAGGAGAGAGAAATCACTTCGCATCCATCCCAACAGCAAGGGCATTTGAACATTTTCTGTACCCATTTTTGAGCATTTTCTTTGGCTCCAAAATGGTAGGCGAGGAATCCACTCTCCTTCCCTGGGGGGCTGAGTCGGGAGTCTGCAGGCAGCAGCTGGTGGAGCGAGTGGGAATGTGTTTCTGTCCTGGTTGACCGCCTTCCCGTCATGTCACCAAATGCACTCATGCTACCTGCTCTGTAGGGAGCAACTCCTGTGTCACTTGTCTGAAGACCCCCCACCCCAGATCTGTGTTGGGTCTCTCCAGCAGCAAATGCCCGGAGGAGAGAGCAGTCTGCCACTAGCCACTACTATTGCAATGTGAACTGCTCGGAGGGGCCCTTTCTTCAGGGCAGGAGGGACTTTGGGTTTGGGGGGGCATTTTTCCGTCTTGCAAGGAGAAGAGGAATTTAAGAGGGTTCTCACAGCCACAGGAAGGGCCAGCAGCATCTGCTCAGCAGGAGATTCATGGTGTCTCCCTTAGAAACTGCTCATCCCAGGCTTCCATGGGCTCCACTGGGTCACCTCTGCCAACCCCCCCGCCTGCAGCTCCAAAGTGGGTGAGCTGCCCTCAGTCTGTAGATTCGATCTCTGTCTATCTGCCTGCAGCTGCCACTGGAGAAGAATAGGGTCTGTCCCTTCCTTTCTGCCCTTCAAACATGGTGCAGTGAGATGGGCCCACCCTAACCAAGAGGCAAATGGGGAGGGGGATCCTAGGAAACGTGCCCTTGGGCCCTGTGGGGCCGAGGAGGCTGCAGAAGGTGGGGTGGGTGCTCGGAGGCCCTCAAGCGACCTGGGCATTCCCTCATCTCTGGGCAGGGACCATGGCCTTCCACCTGCTCTCCCAATGTGGCCAAAGCCCGAGTCCGGGTGCTTGGCAGGGTGTCTCTGTTGGACACACCTCTGATCAGTTCCTACCTCCCCCAAGTCGTGGAGTGCCCCGGTCTCAGCTTTGGTGTCACTTTTTAGGGGCACCTGATTCGTGAGGCTGGACAGACCCTGCCATTTGCCCTCCTGAAACCTTAGACTTCTCCTTGGAGGCCCGTGTCACATGTGTGATTGAATGCTCCTCTGGGTAATTAACGGTTTGTGTTCTGGGTCCCTGCCAGGCTAACTCCCAGGAGGTCAGGCCCCGTGTCTGTCTTGCTCACTGCTCCATTCTCAGAAGTCCCCACGGTGTGGCCTGAAGAGCAAAGGCACGTTGTTTGAAGGGAGGGTGAAGCCTTGTTTTTCTTTATCTTCAAAGCTTGGGAAGCCGTGCAGGACACTAGATTTGACATTTAGTATCAGTGACTCACCTTTCTCCCCAGTGTCCAGTACTTAACAATTTGCACCTCCTCTCCTTCACGCATTCATTTTCCTATGAAGCGATCCTGGGACGCCCACTGTGCGCACAGCAGAGGAGCCTGTGGTTCACCTGCGTTGAACAGAGGTAGGGGTGGGGCTCGGCATGGTGGAGCGACTGCCCGTTTCCAAGTGTCTGAGAATCATCCTCCGTCCACCACACTTCCCTGACAGGCCATGCCCCAGGGCTTTGGTAGGTGGAGGACTATGTAAATAAAAGTAAAGCACTTGATTGTAGTCTCCATTCTAGACTCATCCAAGAGCCAGATTCATAGCAAGTGAGAGTTAGGATCCAGTCGTCAGGAAGAACTGGTGACTGAAAACAGGCATAATTCTGATTTTGGGCAACCTTCCTCCTCCCAGGGCAAATGCTGTGTATTTAGGAAAGACTCCCACACTTTTGAAAGCATCGGTCTGCTGAAATCCCACATTAGCAGAAACCCACTGTGGATTAAATGAGATTCTGTAGCCCAAGGAAACGTATCTGAGGCTCAATAGTCCGGGAACATGAGAAGTGGGACGCAGGGGAGTGTGATTGATGAAGAACTTTCCTGACTTGGCTGTGGTTTTCCTTGAATCCATAAATGCCAAAACATTTAGGCAACAGTCTAAATATTTGCTCTGTGGAAAAGAACGGCCACAGCCTGTTTTGGAGGTTGAAAGCAGAATGCAGAGGGGCTGGTGTGGCCCTTGGTGGGTGCTGTGGCCAGGCTGTCCTTGGCCTCCTCCCCGCGTCTCCTCCACCCTCTGTGGGGCTGTCGCTGGGTCCAGGCCTTAGCCGAGCCCCCCTCTGTGGCCAAGCAAGTGGAGAGGTGCGGCCTGAGGCTGCCAGTCAAGGGACAGACCAGTGGGGCCTGGGTCTCGCAGGGAGCCCTCTTCCCCATCATCCCTGGGTCTCCCAGCCGCAGGAGAGGGCCCTGAGAAATTTTGGGTGGCTTTGTTGAAAAACTAAAACCATGTTTATGTGATTCTGATAAAAAATATCTGCAGGCTCATCTCAGGTTATTCGCTCAGCAAAAACTGGTGTTTGCGTCATGGTCTGCTTGCTCTGGCCCAGAGGCGGCCACTGGCCCTCCGTCCACCGGGGCTGACAAGGAGGCGCTGACAGAGGTGGGGCGGCTCTGGTCAAAGGTTCCTGGGGACCTTGCCTCCTGCCTGGGGCAGGAACAGAGAGCAGGGAGCCAGGTGCTGTAGCAGGGGCACCAGGCGGAGGGAGGAGACCCTTCTGCAGCTGCCTCTCGACTGCGAAGCTTCCCTGTCCCCAGCAGGTTGGAGCTGGTCCCCGAGCTCTCCTCTGGTTTTGAATTTCTAATTTTTTTTTTTCAGTTAAAACATAAAAAGTTAACTGCTGAGCTCTGGTGTGGTGCGGCTGCTGTTCCCAGCTGTGCGAGACGGTGGTGAGCCTAGGGCCACCGAACTCGGCTTGCTGTGTCTGGCGGGAGCAGGGGACAGCGGAGTCCCACTCCCAGACGGTGCCCACTGAGAAGGTGAGGGCGGAGGGTTCTTCAGTGCATTTCTCTGAGGGTGAGCGTGGGGCTTTGTGACCACAGCACCCTGGAGTCACAGAGCTGGCCCCTGTGTGGTCCCCTTGGGATTTTAGAGTGAGCCTGTGACTCGGGTACCATGCCCTTGCCGTGGGCCATGGTGGAGACCTTCCCAATTCCCATGAGGAATACGGGGGTGAGGGGAGTGGTCTTCCCATTCAGCTTTCTGACCTTGGATCTCTGCCCCAAGCTCATACCTCTCCTGCTACCTTCCAGCGGGACCCCACTCCTCCCGTGCACAGGACTCCTTGGGATCCCCACCTCCTGACTGCCCCCCGCCTGGAATCCCTTTCAACCCCCCACCCCCCTTCCCCCTCTACCCGTTCTCTTGACTGGGCCTTCGGGGTCAAGCTCAAGATTCATTTCGTCCATGAAGCTTCCTCGGCTCTATGGCTTCATTTATTTCTTTTGTCCAATTTGATCCCTGAGATGGGACCAGGGTCCAATAAACAGCCCCCAGAGAGGCAGCCAGGGGCAGTCCGAGCCTCGACTCCCCAGTGGGTGCTCTTGGGATGGTTCCAGGGCAGGGCCCCGCTCCAGGGGTGCTCAGATCCCTTACATGGATGGATGGTATTTGCATAGAGCCTGGGCATTCTCCAAGATGCTTCAAACCGTTTCTAGGTCACTTACAGTACCTAACACCGTGCAGATGCTATGTAGATAAATGTTTTATCTACTGTGTTGTTTAGGGGGAAATTGTGGGAGAAAAGCATCTAAACATATTCAGAGCAGGACAATGTTGTGAACATTTTTGATCCGAGGTTGGTAGATGGGCTGATATGGAGATGTGGGCCTGCAGGTACAGAGGCCGTCTCCCCGTGCTTCCATCAGCCTCCCTCCTCCGCTCCACTCCCGAGCGCCTTTGTCTATTTCTGGCCCGTGGCGGTTCCCACGGATCAGGCCATTCCTAGGAAGGACTTCACCTGGCCTTGGCCTTTCCCCAGCAGTTCCACCCAGATGCTGTGGGAGTGTTTTGTGAAATGCGGACACTTTCTCGGAAGTGTGGGAAATACGGGGGACTTGCCACCGCCATCCTGAGGCCAGGTGGGGCTTTGCATCCATGCGAGCAGCTTGGTGCCTTGATGTCCAGAGAGGGGCAGTGGTCAAGGGGCCCAGAGAGCCCTCCGTCCCACACGCAGGGTGGGTGACTGCAAATCTCTCAGCACGTCGTGTCTCCCGCCACCTTTCCCTGGCCCTTGTCCCTGAGCTGCCCCAGAACAAAAGCCTTCACCTGGTGCTTTAAGATCTCCCCTGCCTCCACCTGAGGGATCTTGGCCACTGCCAAGGACATGGGGTTCCTGTGGGTCTGGGAAGGCCCTGGAGCAGCCGACGGCTGCTGCTCAGCCCCCCTCACTCCATGCAGTCAGTTATTCCAAGTCCTCAGCAGTTTTCCAGAAACGTTTCCTTTTGGTGGGACCATGTGTACGAAAGGCATTCACTCTCAACGGGGCAGAATCAAAGGTTATCTTGGGTGTCACTTAATACTCAGTGTTGAAAGGCCATTTTCAACCTCAGCTGATTTTCCTGGGATTTCTGCGGGAGCAGAGTGGGGCAGGGCATAAGTCTGGCTTTGGGGGGCTTTTTATCACCCACCGTCACCTCTCACCGACTACTTCAGAGGTGGAATGTCTCCAGGTATGTGACTTCCACCAGGAAGCTCTTCACCATCTTCATCACTGCAACCCACCACCATCGCTGTCACCACCGTCATTGTCACCACCATCACCATCACCAGCATCACTGCCATCACCATTACCACCATCATTGTCACCATCATTGCCACCATCACCACCATCATTGCCACCATCACCACCATCATCACCATCACCACCACCATCATCATCATCATCATCACCATCAATCTTTATCTAAAGCGAGGGAAATGGTCCCATCATGAACTGCCTGCCTTTAATTCTGACGCGCTCTCCATTTCCCCTACTTTCTCTAGCAGTTTCTGAGCCTCTGTGAGGCAGGTTCTAGGATTTGATCACAGCACCATCTACTGGGTACTGCGGATTCCGAGGTCTTTCCCACACGTGGAGGTTTGCTCCTTCTTCCTGAGTTTATCCTCCCCTCTCTTCTGCCCTTTCTCCCAGCAAAATGACAATTGTTAGTTTCAAAAGGTGCCATCAGTTAATTCATAAAAGTGAGGTCCTTTTAAGATGACCAAAAGCTTACATCCCTCTCCAGTAGGTAACACAAAGGCCTCGGCCTGAGCCGACTGCGGCACATTTCATATAATTATTTCCCCAGGATCAATAATCTCATCAGTAGGCTCAGTGATGGGGACATCATGGTAATGAATGGCTGGGCGAGGCGGCCATCACAAGTGCTGTCCTTAGCCCTGTCACCTCTGAGCGGCCCAAGGGCATGACGGGAATCAGGGCTTTGCCCGGCCAAAGATTAATCATAGTTATCCCTAACTCATATTCGTGTAATTTGCCTTCCTTATGCAGCCTGCCCCGAATTGATCAGCATGGATTTCTTGCTGCACAATAGGCCACTCCTGCGGTGTAGAGGAGAGCGGGAAGGACTCTCTGCATGGCAGGGAGGGGACAAATTGGATTAGTCACGCTCAGGAAGTAACAAAACCCGAATCATGCCGGAGTGTGGCTGGAGTGTGTTTCAGAAGCCGGACTGGACCGTGGGAAGGAGGACATGGCTCTGTGCTCACGAGTGCTCTGCTGGGGCCAGGCTACGCCAAGGCCTCGCTGTTTCCATTGTGACCACTGGAGGAGCCAGGAGCAGGGCGAGGGGACTTGCCTCTTGTGACCTTTCCTGCCTGCTCCTAAAGAGCATTTGCCATGCATTTCCAGAGCCCTGTTAAAAAGCCCCGGGGTTTGGAGCCTGAGATGCTGACTGTGTGGGACACACAGTAACGGAGGCCATGGCTTCCTGGGGACACTGGAGGGGCTGAGATCAGATGCAAAACAGCCAGGTCCTTCTGTTAGCCACAGCGAAGACTCTGGATGTCTTTCACTCTGGAAGTGGTGACGGACGGTGGAGAGATGTCCACGAGATGGAGGAGGGGTGCCTTCTCTTAAACAATGGCCCTCAGCGTTGGCCTTGGCTGGTCCATTTGGGCACAGATGGCCCAAACACAGGGTCCGGGTTCTCCACCCTCGGAACCTTTTCTCACCTCTCTCTTTACACAGGCTGGCCCCTCCGCCTGGGGTGCCTGTCCTACGTGCCTCCCCTTGCCCCCAGTTCAACCAGCAGCTTTGAGCTGAGGCCTCATTAATGCCCAGCAGTCACCTCCCCCTCCTCCTTGTCCTGCTAAACCTGGTTTATATCTGGGTGTGATGAGAGCCTCCTATTTCAGTTACTTGTGTGTATCTTCCCTGCTGAGCCCAGAGACAGGAGGCCCTGCGTCCTCTGCTTGGGCTCAGGTGCTCCCCTTCATCAACACACCTGCGCTCAGTGTGCTGAGCTCCCGCTGGGTTCTAGGTGCTGAAGCCCTGGGCTGAGTGCGGTAGCCTGAGAGGGTCCTCAGAGCAGGCAGCCCCACGAGGAGGCCGGAAGGAGGCTGGCGATCCCAGGAGTGCACACATACCAAGGGAGGGTGCTAAGAGAAGATCACCCAGCACTGCAGGCGCTGACCTTGAAGGTCAGGGGCTTTCCTGGAGAAGCTGAACTACAGGGTGAGGCAGAGGGGGAGAATGAAGGGGGTAGGAGAGTGGGCAGGAAGAGGGTGTCAACAGAGAGAAGGGCTTGTGGAGGGTCTCACCTTGGGGGTGCTTGGCAGGTGCGGTTTAAGTTGTGTCCCTCCGAAAGAGCGGCTCAGGGGTGGGGTGTGGCTCGGGGTAGAGCTGTGACAGGAATGTGTGGGGCCTAGAGTCAGACGCTGGCCATAAATAGCTGTTCTGTTCTAATCCCTGGTACCTCTAAATGTGACTGTATTTCGGCACAAGGTTAAGATGAGGTCACCCTGAGCCCAGTCTGACCAGTCTCCTAATGAGAAGGGTGTTGAGAGACCCAGGAGGAGAGAAGGTCATGTGACGAGGTGGAGGTCTGAGCTCCCAGAGCGTCTCAGGAGTGCCCGGAGGGAGGCCCGGCAACCACCCGGAGCTGGGTAGGGCCAGCGAGGCTTCAGGCGTGGTGGCCGGGAGGTGGGGCCAGGCCTCCAGACACCTTGATTTCAGACCTCTGCCCTCGGAACCTGAGAGAAGAGGTTCCTGCGGTTTTAAGTCACTGGTTTGTGGTAGTTTGTTCCGACCACCCTGGGAATCCCCACGTGACAGGTGACAGGTGTGAGCACACACAGTGCAGCCCGGGGCTGGGCTGGGCGGCCATCGCAGGGGTCACAGGGTTGGGGTCTCTGTTGTTCCCAAGGTGTGCATTTTGTCCTACGAGCTGTTCATGTGGGGGGCTGTTCTGGGGGAGCACTGGAGCGCAGGAGCCAGGACTGAGCCCAGGAGGCCAAGGACAGCGAGAACTAGGTGTGGGGGGGCACGGCCAGTGGAGGGAAGCCCAGGGGTTTGTGAGCTCAAAGGCAAATGGCTGAGTTTTGGATAAGTGAAGGAGTGACTGGGACAAACCACTCACAGAGGAGGAAGGAGAAAGACTCCAGGAAAAGTTTCCAGGGCTCACGGGCGAGACTGCCAACTGCAGGAGCTGCTGGCGCACAGGGGAGGTGCAGTGGTGCACACCTGTGATCCCAGCAACTTCAGAGGCTCAGGCAATGGCTGTCCCACGACAAGGGCTGTTTAAGCACCCCCATCATCAGGGCATCCCCCAGTCCTACAGCACCTGCACCCTATCTTGGGAGAGGTGCCTGAGGCTGCTGACAACCCAGGTTATAGATGGGTCAGTCTCCAGGAGGTGAGATAGATGCCCTAGGTCCCCAGTGATGGCACCCTGCTGGCACTAGAGTCCGCCTCCACCCGGTGGTCCTACTCTCTTCTCACCTCGGGAGAGTATCCCACTTGAATCCCCATAAGTGTGAATCAGCCAGACTGACACCTTTTGAAATGGTTCTTAATTCATGTTCTCTTTTAAATGTTATTTTATCCTCTCATTGTATCCAAACTTGATTCTTTGTGGGGCGAAACAAGGGGAGACTTAAATCAACACAACAGGCACCAAAAGTGCTGGAGGACCCATCGGCTGGTGGCTGCCTCCTGAGGTCACTCCTGTGCTGGGACTTCTGGTCCTGGTTTTCCTTTATTTCAGCCACCTCATCTCTCCAACCCTCTGATTAAATTAGTGAGCTTCCCCACAAGAATGCTGCTTGTCAAACCACACCGAAATTCGGTAGCTTCAGGGAACATAATTTATTTGCTCTTGTGTTGGTTGGAGATGAGCCGATCTTGGCTAAGCTCCTTCCTGAATCTGGGTATCTGCCAGGGATTGCACCCTCTGGGCTGGGCTCTGCAGGGTGGCTCATCTCATGCCTTTCATCTGGGACAGTGGGCTAGCCTAGGTTCTCAGGCAATGTCCCCCAAAGCACAACCCAGATGTGTGTGCATTTCGAAGCCTTTGGCTCCATTCTCTCTACTAACACTCCACTGGCCAAAATCGAGGTCAGGGTAAGATGGGCCTTATCAGTCAAACTCTTTTTTTTTGCCCTGGGGATTGAATTTAGGAGTTTATCCACTGAACCACATCCCAGCTGCCCCCCTTCCCCAACTTTTTTTTTTTTTTTTTTTTTGAGGCAGCCTCATTAAGTTGCTTAGGGCCACATTAATTTGCTGAGGCTGGCTTTGAACTTGTGATTCTCTTGCCTGAGCCTCTGAAGCTGCTGGGATTACAGGTGTGCATCATTGGACCCAGGAGGACTTTCAATTATAAAACACTTTTGAATACAATTTCTCCTGCCATCCTCAATACCTTTGAGAAAGGGAGAGATCCTGTCCTGCTGTCCTCACAGATGAGGGTATTGTGACTAAGGGAGCTGAGAACATCTGCCTCCAGGTGTAGAAGATCCCAGGATCAGCCTGTTCTGAGTGGATGACTCTAAAGTGCCCTGTCTCTGGACTCTGCCCTGGGTATTAACCCCGTCTCCAGCCACTGAATAGCTGGGTGCTGACTTATATCTCCTGATTGTTCAGGGGCCTTGAAGAACATGCTCTTTGTAGTCAGGCAAACCCGCACTGGACGTGGTCCCTGCTGTACAGAAGCTCTATGAACTGGGCAATGCCTCTCAGCCTTCCTGAGCCCAATGTCCTTATTACAAGAGGTGGGACAACACTGGTCAGATGCGAGTCCCTCCCTGATCATTGAGACGCAAGAAATGTTTCATTTCTTTATGTTTCCACACCAAATCCTACCTGGATGCTTCTTGCCCAGTTGGCAGGAATGCCCTCTGGTCCCTGCAGGGCCACCCTTCTCTTCTTGGGCACCGTGTTAAAATTCCAGGGCAAAAGCAGCTCAAGGGGCAGGGGAGGCCTAGGGCTGCCCTGGTCACCACTGGATAAACTCCTTGCAGGGTCCAGCCTGTTGGAGGTTTTCTGGTGACATGAATACAGTGAAGGCCCACATTGGTGATGGTGACAGGGGCAGGAATGGTCTCTCTGGTGAACCCCTTGACTTGTTCTCCCTGCAAAGACAGTGGATAGAACTGGGGACAGATCCATTAAGAAAGTTGGGCACAGTCCTCTCAGACAACATGGACGGAATAGCCAGGGACCAAGGCCTCTGGGGACGTTACCTCAGTCACAGAGCTTTGGAGATGGCCAGGAAGTCCTCCCTTTAGCTCTGCTGAGAGGAGATAAAGTTTGGGTGCTGTTCCCTGGGAAGAGCCCAGCAGAGACTGCGTGGCCTGGGGACACAGCAGCTGGCAGCCGGTGGGGAAGGAAACCTGCGGAAGACCCTGGCTGGGTCGCTGGGTGGCGAGTCCTCCTGAGGGAACGGCGAGCCTGTGTGTGTGGAAGGCTGGGGGGAGCACCGTCATCGGCAATTGGGGCCCACTCTCAGCCCTGCTGGGAGGACCGGGGACTTCGTGGCTCTAGCTGCTCGAAAATGGGGCTCAGGAGCCAGGAGGGGCCAGGGAGGGGGCCAGGGAGGGGGTCTGGGAGGGGGCCAGGGAGGGGCCAGGGAGGGGGTCTGGGAGGGGGCCAGGGAGGGGGTCTGGGAGGGGGCCAGGGAGGGGGTCTGGGAAGGAGCCAGGGAGGGGGCCAGGGAGGGGGCCAGGGAGGGGGTCTGGGAGGGGGCCAGGGAGGGGGTCTGGGAGGGGGCCAGGGAGGGGGTCTGGGAGGGGGCCAGGGAGGGGGTCTGGGAAGGAGCCAGGGAGGGGGCCAGGGAGGGGGCCAGGGAGGGGTCCAGGGAGGGGCCAGGGAGGGGGTCTGGGAGGGGGCCAGGGAGGGGGTCTGGGAAGGAGCCAGGGAGGGGGCCAGGGAGGGGGTCTGGGAGGGGGCCAGGGAGGGGGCCAGGGAGGGGGTCTGGGAGGGGGTCTGGGAGGGGGCCAGGGAGGGGGTCTGGGAGGGGGCCAGGGAGGGGGTCTGGGAGGGGGCCAGGGAGGGGGCCAGGGAGGGGGTCTGGGAGGGGTCCAGGGAGGGGCCAGGGAGGGGGCCAGGGAGGGGGTCTGGGAGGGGGCCAGGGCGGCACCTTCCCAGAGGCAAGAGCGTCTTACTCTCCCTCTGGCTGCATGAAGCCAGGGTGTGGGTGGTGTTAGGGCCAAGAATACACCAGGTGCCACTAGGTGATCTGGGAGGCGGCTTCAGGTCCCAGCCCTTGACTCCTCGTGTCACTGCTGCTGTGTCACCAGCGCTGAGGACCCGGGGTTAAGGGGGACTGGAGGTGCTGGCCCCCTCAGCATGGCCAAGCCCGCTCTCCAGCAGACCACGGGACCTGGGAGGCTGGACCCCGGAGGGGTGGCATTCGAGCCCTGGTCACACTGCTCACCTGGCCTCTTCCCCCACCGTCCCCCAGTGGAGATGGCAGAGGAGTGAAAGGTCCATTAATCAGCGTTTGATTGCAGCTGCCCAGGTCTTAGTGCAGGGAGATATTTGAACGAATGCAAATCAGCCAAAGGCAGATTTTCTTACCCTGAGGCCAGATAAGATTCTTTTCTTTCTTTTTCTTTTTTTTTTGGTGGTGTCAATGACAGAAGTGAGAGGGGAAGAGGGAGATTTGGTGCATGTGGGAAGGGACAGTCCCCCTGACCTGGGGACTGAGAGCAGAGGACACCTGTGTACCTCCCATCCCCAGGGAAAGGGGTGAAGTCCAGTCTGTCCTTCATCCAGGCCGGCACCAGAGCTGTGGGGCAGGGTCGGGTGTTGGCACCCATGGTGTGAGGGCGGAGGAGGGGCTGGAGATAAGGGGGGAGAGTGGGCTCCCAAGGAGCCAGGGGTCTTCATGGCCCAGCAGAGAGGTTCAGGAGCAAGATCAACACCATGGGGCACGTGGGTCCAGGGGCCAGTCGACTATGGCCAGGAAGAGACTGCACTGCCTGCCACCTCAGCCACAATGCGACCCCAGGCACGGCTCTGGGGCTGGTCCAGGTGGCTCTGAGTGGGCTGAGAAATGGATACTCCAGGGGGAAACTCTGTTCACTGAGGCTAAGCAAAAGTCACCTTCCTGGCTCAACTGGCGTCCGATCTGTAGGTTCTTATAGCTCAGCCTTTCCAGCCAAGGATCGACTCACCTTGGAAGCCGCCTGCTCTTGGCCACTTAGTTGCTGAGGAGCAGCTCAGAGATCTGAGGTTTCCCACACTGCGCAACCACAGCCCTCCCCTCCGCTGTCTCCTGTGCACACCTGCCGAGAGCCTTTCGCACGGTGTGAACGTCTTCAGGGAGGAAGGCACAAAGGGAGGGAAGCTCAGACATTTTTTCCTCTCCCCTTGACCCTTCCCAGGTTTTCCGTGGGTCCAGGAGCAGGGGAGTGAGGAATGATCCCTCCCTGCTCCCCCGCGCTCTCTTCCAGTGTCAGTAAGAGAGAGAGACAGTGTTGGAGAATTCAGTCACTTAGTCCTTCGACATTTAATGAGAATGGAGCTGACATTTATTGTGCACTTACTGTGGCTGGGCTCAGGCTAAGGCCTTTCTGGAGGGGGCGTCCTGTCATCCCCAGCAAGCCTCCAAGGTCCTGGCTGTGGAATCTGGCTCCGTTCAGCCTGCCCCAGGGGCAAAGGATGCCACAAAGTCTGTGCCCTGCAGAAGCCCCTGGCTCTACCCCAGAGTGAAGGCCATGTTTCCACCCGGACTGTGGAATCTTGTGTCACAGCATGAACCCTGAGCTGGGAAGACCCTGAGAGGGGCACAGAACTCAGGGGCACAAGGCCTCCTGGGGGAGGGGATGTCTGCACAGGGACCCCGAGTTTGTGGGGGGCAGGGTGGCAGCACAGATGCACCAGGCCCCATAGGTGCACAGGTTCTCAGATGTGTCATTGGCTGGCAGCCCCAGACTCTGCTGGCTGTGTCCCCGTGTGTGGGGTCCTCCCTCCTACCCACTGGTTGACGAGCAGCCCCATCCTCCAGGTCTCGGTCTAGAGCTGGCTGCCCGTGCTGCTGTTTTCCGGGGGGATCACCACACCTGCAGCTGGGGTGGCCTGTGAAGTGGGCGGGTGAACACACAGCTCCCCGAGACAGATGGACTGAAAGCACCATCACCTGCCCCGAAGAAGGCAAAGCAATACCCAGGGGCTGGCGCGAATGCTGATTCCAGGTGCCCTTGGATCATGAAGGAAGAGATGTTAGTTACCTAGAAAAGGTTGCTCCGCGCTGCCAACAGCACAGATTGCAAGTGAAACAAACTAACCAAAGCCATGGCTGGCTGCGCAGGAAGGAAGAGACCCTTGGCTTGGCTCCCCTGTCAGGTCTGAGGGGCCTGTGACGCCAGCAAGACAGGGGGAGGGCCCGGAAAGACGGGGCGTATCAGGTGCAGCAGGGGCGGCCACTTCCTTGTAGAAGGTTCAGGTGTCACGGGCCCCAGTGACGTGGAGTCCGAATATCCCCCCTCATAGTGACTTGTCACGCTAGAAACCTCAGGTGGCCATCTCTAGCTCCGATCTCCGGTTGGATGTCCCACAGTCTCCTCAAAGTCACCATGTCCCTAGTGACACCCATCAACGTTTTCTCTGGTCTTCGAGCCCAGGTCCTCCCTGTCTGGCCTGGTGAGCAGCCGTCTCAGATGTGCCTCATGTCTGGGCATCTTCGCAGCCTTCCACACGCCCTCCATGGTGCTTAGCTCTTGAATGCCGCTTGCCAAGTGTCCCTCCTTCCCTGTAGTGTCCGGGCCCAGGTCTGTTCTCACCCTTGCCTCCTCCTCCTTGTCCTTGTCCTTGTCCTCCTCCTCTAGGCCAGCCATCACAGTATATTCTGAACACTGAATCTTACCACTTTGTTTTAGCTAAAACAGGCCAGCGAGTCCGGCTGAGTGTGGGCAGCACTCAGCAGTACGCCAGCCAGACGAGAGGCCCTCTGGGATTTGTCCCCTGGCAGCCTCATCTCTGACCACCCCAGCGTACTCACTTGGGACTAGCCAGTACCCCCACTTCTCCTCCCTTGGCCCTCTTGGCCCTGAGTCCTTCAGGGCCCGGGGACAGAGCCTAGCAGT